>NC_134403.1:229163755-229463755 GCF_038048845.1 Mixophyes fleayi
CCAGATCATCAGGTCACTCCTGTGAGCATTTCCATGTGCTTTGTTCCAGTCTGCATTACCAAGTTGTCAGTTTCAGTCTGCATTACCAAGTTGTCATCTCCAGTCTGCATTACCAAGTTGTTTGTTCCAGTCTGCATTACCAAGTTGTTTGTTCCAGTCTGCATTAGCAAGTTGTTTGTTCCAGTCTGCATTACCAAGTTGTCATCTCCAGTCTGCATTACCAAGTTGTTATCTCCAGTCTGCATTACCAAGTTGTCATCTCCAGTCTGCATTACCATCTCCAGTCTGCATTACCAAGTTGTCATCTCCAGTCTGCATTACCAAGTTGTTTGTTCCAGTCTGCATTACTAAGTTGTTTGTTCCAGTCTGCATTAGCAAATTGTTTGTTCTAGTCTGCATTACCAAGTTGTCATCTCCAGTCTGCATTACCAAGTTGTCATCTCCAGTCTGCATTACCAAGTTGTCATCTCCAGTCTGCATTACCATCTCCAGTCTGCATTACCAAGTTGTCATCTCCAGTCTGCATTACCAAGTTCTGTTAAATTGTTGGTCCCATTGAACTGTTGCTCTGTCTTTCCATATCGGTATATCTGTGCCACAATCCGTGGTGGAATGTTATTAGTGTTCTTAATAAAGCCACTTTAACCACTTACGCTCTCTCCGTGGTCATACCTGAGAAATCCTGACAGTATGATCTGGCCATAATACCAAGCCTGCTGCTGCACGGCTTTCATCTCTTTTGAAAAGGATTTCCAGGGAAGTGACCTACTCCGTATTCAACATTAAGACCATGGCTGCTATTTCCTCCGAAAATTCCCTGTTCCAGTTGCTCCAAGTGGACATTCTTCAACTTCGCACTCAAATAGCGCAAGTATCTTCCTTGCTGAACCAAGTGCTTAAGCAACTTCCAGTTTCCACCCCTAATACATCCTGCTGTAAGGAGTCTAACTATGCTGCTAACATTTCATTACCAAATTTGTCTGCCTTTGACTCTCTGCAAGTACCTCCCAATATTCCTGTAACAAATTCCAGGTTTTCAGGTGCTCCATGCCCTCACCTGACCGAAGAGGAGCGATGGCGCAGGAGGACCTACAAACTGTGTCTTTACTGTGCCAGTGATGTACATTTTTTACAGGATTGCCCGCTCCGTAGACTCCGACCATGTTCAACTTCTATCTCTAGCTCTGAGTTACAAGCTTCTGTCTCCATTCCAGACACGCTGTCTGCTTCCATGAGAACCTGGGTTCCCCAGTTCAACCCAGAGGGGGCGCTGCCCTTAAAGTTTGCTCCAGAGCGGGCGCTGCCCTTAAAGTTTGCTCCAGAGGGGGCGCTGCCCTTAAAGTTTGCTCCAGAGGGGGCGCTGCCCTTAAAGTCTGCTCCAGAGGGGCGCTGCCCTTAAAGTCTGCTCCAGAGGGGGCGCTGCCCTTAAAGACTCCTCCAGAGGGGGCGCTGCCCTTAAAGACTCCTCCAGTGGGGGCTCTGCCCTTACAGTCTGCTCCAGAGGGGGCTCTGCCCTTACAGTCTGCTCCAGAGGGGGCGTTGCCCTTACAGTCTGCTCCAGAGGGGGCGCTGCCCTTACAGTCTTCTTCAGCGGGGGCGCTGCCCTTAGAGTCTGCTCCAGAGGGGGCGCTGCCCTTACAGTCTGCTCCAGAGGGGGCGCTGCCCTTAAAGTTTGCTCCAGAGGGGGCGCTGCCCTTAAAGTTTGCTCCAGAGGGGGCGCTGCCCTTAAAGTTTGCTCCAGAGGGAGCGCTGCCCTTAAAGTTTGCTCCAGAGGGGGCGCTGCCCTTAAAGTCTGCTCCAGAGGGGGCGCTGCCCTTAAAGACTCCTCCAGAGGGGGCGCTGCCCTTAAAGACTCCTCCAGGGCGGGCTCTGCCCTTACAGTCGGCTCCAGTGGGGGCTCTGCCCTTACAGTCGGCTCCAGAGGGGGCGCTGCCCTTACAGTCAGCTCCAGAGGGGGCGCTGCCCTTACAATCGGCTCCAGAGGGGGCGCTGCCCTTACAGTCCGCTCCAGAGGGGGCGCTGCCCTTACAGTCCGAGTTGCCTGTCCATGCGGTTCAGCCCGAGTTGCCTGTCCATGCGGTTCAGCCCGAGTTGCCTGTCCATGTGGTTCAGCCCGAGTTGCCTGTCCATGCGGTTCAGCCCGAGTTGCCACTCTATGCGGTTCAGCCCGAGTTGCCACTTGGTGCTGTCTGCTCTGTGGCCTCTCACAGCGCTGTCTGCTCTGTGGCTTCTCACAGTTCTGTCTACCCTGAGGCTTCTCACAGTGCTGTCTACCCTGAGGCTTCTCACAGTGCTGTCTACCCTGAGGCTTATCACAGTGCTGTCTACCCTGAGGCTTTTCACAGTGTTGTCTACCCTGAGGCTTCTCACAGTGCTGTCCACCCTGAGGCTTCTCACAGTGCTGTCCACCTTGAGGCTTCTCACAGTGCTGTCCACCTTGAGGCTTCTCACAGTGCTGTCCACCTTGAGGCTTCTCACAGTGCTGTCCACCTTGAGGCTTCTCACAGTGCTGTCCCTGTCAACTCTGCCACCCAATCCGGGCTCTCTGTCAAGTCATCTGCCCAGTCCGGGTTGTTTTATGCCAAAGGTGTCCTGCCCGAGTCCCCAGGGATGTATGTTCAACCCGAGCTGACCGAGTCTCATGCTAATTCGAATTCATCCTCTGTTCAAGTCTTCCAACCACCTACCTTCAATGGGGATTTTCAGCAATTTCAGGCTCTTATTAAGTTTTGTATATCCTATTTTCCCTCTGTATCTGACCTCCTTGATACTCAACGAAAGCAAGTGTTTTACATGTTGGCCAACTTTACAGGGGAAGCTCTGGAATGGGCAGAACCCTTAATTGAAACCCAAGATCCCATCCTGTCTGATTTACAACTTTTTACTGAGGCCGTGATCAAAGAATTTACACCAGCACTTGCCAATCCCACTCCCAGTGCTTCATCTTTGCCACATGTTCTATCTCCGGCTACTCTAACCTTGAGATTATCGTTTTCTTCGCTCCATTTCCAGCAACCTTCTAAAAACCATAAAAAGAAAGTAAAGAAGAAGAAGAAGAAAGATTCTCCTGGATCTCAACTCCCCTGTGGTGTGGTTTCTATACCCTTCCCGTCCTTGCATGAAGCCTTCTCAACTACATGCCCAATTCTGGACTATGACTCTGACTCTTCAGACCATCTCTAGTATTTGTGCATCTGGAATCCGCCCTTTAAGGAGGGGGTACTGTCACGATTTACATTCTGCAGCTGCTGTCTGCAGTGACTCTATTGGATTTGTTATGCTTTTTACTTGTAGTACCACCACCCACCAAAGGGGCCACTGTGCTACTTTGATTATTCTCCTTGATCACTGGGAGTGGTTTCAACTGCATGAGGCCTATTTAAAACTGCCTGCTTCAAACAGTCTGGGCCAGATCATCAGGTCACTCCTATGAGCATTTCCATGTGCTTTGTTCCAGTCTGCATTACCAAGTTGTTTGTTCCAGTCTGCATTACCAAGTTGTTTGTTCCAGTTTACATTACCGAGTTGTCAGTTCCAGTCTGCATTACCAAGTTGTCATCTCCAGTCTGCATTACCAAGTTGTCATCTCCAGTCTGCATTACCAAGTTGTCATCTCCAGTCTACATTACCAAGTTCTGTTAAATTGTTGGTCCCATTGAACTGTTGCTCTGTCTTTCCATTTCGGTATATCTATGCCACAATCCGTGGTGGATTGTTATTTGTGTTCTTAATAAAGCCACTTTAACCACTTACTCTCTCTCCGTGGTCATACCTGGGAAATACTGACAGAGGCATTCCTTTCGGCTCCCATCCTCAAACAGCCAGACCAGGGGAGACCGTTCTTCCTTGAGGTTGACGCTTCATCTGTAGGAATTGGGGCTGTCCTGTCCCAGAAATCCCCATCTGGCACCTTGGAGAAGTGTGGATTCCTTTCTAAAAAAATTTATGGTGGTGAATTAAATTATGGAATCGGCGACAAGGAACTATTGGCCATTAAGATTGCACTAGAAGAGTGGCGCTACCTGCTCGAAGGGGCCTTGCATCTTGTAACCGTGAAGACAGACCACAAGAACCTTACCTACCTCCAGGAGGCACAGTGTCTTAACCCCCGCCAGGCTCGCTTGTCTCTTTTTTTTTTTTTTTTCCCGGTTTCAACTGATCCTTACTTTCCGTCCTGGTTCCAAGAATTGCAAGGCCGATGCACTATCCAGATCCTTTGATAATACGGATTCTCTTGCCTTCTCAGACAACAAAATAATTCTGAATGCTATGCAGGTGGTGGCTATTACCAATTCTTCATCTGTCTCTCCCCCTCCTGGACGCTCCTTCGTGGAACCACATCTCCACCCTAAATTACTATGTTGGGCACAGAAATCTAAGTTTGCAGGTCATGTCGGCTACAAGAGGACGAAGGAATTCCTTTCCAGATACTACTGGTGGCCTTCTCTGGGTTCTGACGTTCGTAAATTTGTATCAGCATGTTGTGTTTGTGCGCGCCACAAGACTCCTAGACAAAGTCCACCTGGCCTTCTTCTTCCTCTCCCCATTCTCCCTGGATCAGCATCACAATGGATTTCATCACCGATCTCCCTCGGAGCCACGACTACAATACCATCTAGGTCATGGTAGATCGATTTTCCAAAATGTCTCACTTCATCCCTTGTAAAGGTCTCCCCTCAGCTCCTTAACTCGCAGATCTGTTTTTAAAGAATATATTCCGTCTCCATGGGTGTCCCCAGGAGATCATCTCCGATAGGGGGTACAATTTGTCGCTAGGTTCTGGAAAGCCTTCTGCACTAAGATTGGAGTTAAACTCAAATTCTCCTCCGGCTATCACCCTCAGACGAACGGACAAACGGAGCGAGTGAATCAGGACCTAGAATGTTTCTTGCTGTGTTTTGCCTCTGACTATCAAACTTCCTGGAGTGATCTCCTTTACTGGGCCGAATTCACCCACAACAATCTCCTACATTCCTCCTCAGGCCATTCTCCTTTCATCGTTGTCTATGGAAGACATCTCACGCCTCCTCTCTTATCCGAGGCTCCACCTTCTCAAGTCCCGGCTGCTGACTCCCTCATCCATGACTTTTCTCAAATCTGGACTCAAACTAAAACGGCACTTTCTACTTCTGTGCAACGACATAAGAGAGACGCTGACCATCATAGGAGAAATTTTTCAGTTTTGAAGGTGGGAGACCGTGTTTGGTTGGCTACTCGCAACCTCCGACTTCAAGTTCCATCAATGAAATTGGCTCCCAAGTTTATCGGTCATTTTGCTATCTCTCAAATCATTAATCCTGTTTCCTACAAGCTTTCATTACCTCCTTCCCTCCAGATCCATAACGCCTTCCACAATTCCTTGCTGAAGCCTCTAATCCTCAATGAATTCTTCAAGGAACCTGTTTTTCCTCCACCTGTCAAGAGCTCTCTAGGTGATGAATTCGAAATAGAGAATATTCTAAAGAGACGTTTTGTCCAGAGCAAACCCCAGTATCTGGTACATTGGAAGGGCTACGGTCCTGAGGAGAGATCCTGGGTTCCGGAGGTCGATCTTCATGCTCCTCATCTCCTTGCTAAATTCCTGAAGAGAACTAATCCTTCTTTGAGACTGAGGAGGGGAGGGGGTACTGTCAGATGCCGTCCCCGCTGATTCACCGTCAGACGGGGACGGACGTCTTCCGGCTGCGGTCTCTGCTGCTGTGTCGGGTGCATGCGCCCTGCTTCCGTCCCATTGCTAGCCAATCAGCGGCTCTGTTCCTCTATTTAATCCTGGCTCTGGCGCCATTAGGATGCCAGAGTAACAGGTTACTATTCTGTGTTCCTGGTTCTCCTGCTTTGGTTCTTCCTAGTGTGCTTCTACAGTTTCTGCTCTCCGTTGTGACCCGGCTTGGCTACTATCCCGTTATCTGTTTGACCCATATTGTACTGTGACCTCGGCTTGGCGACCATTCCTTCGGATCCTCCCTTGGTACCGTTTATTCCTGATTGGCGTGACCCGGACCGTCTGACCCTTCTACATTACACCGGCAACTGGCTAGTAGGACCGCAACCTGTGTACCCTGTGCAGCGAAGTCCAAACCTCCTTGCAGGGGTCCCTGGCGAACACCAGGGGTACGTTAGACTCCACACCTACTAGGTCAGTAGTGCTAATACCAGTTAGTGTTTGCTCTAATATACTCCTCAGAAGGCCTGCGGCCTGACAGAGATATAGAGCTTGTCCCAATCAATAAGGTACAGTTTAAGCAAGTTTAGTAATTTTGGGAAGTTAGCGTTAGCAAGCTGGTTGTCGAGACTCGACAGATAGACCCCCAGGTACTTGAGCTTATTAGGTTGCCACTGAAAACCGTGTTGCCTCTTAAGGGAATGAAGAACTGGTAGGAGGAGGTTAAGAGGGAGAATTTCAGATTTATCAGTATTTATTTTGAAATTAGAGAGGTCTCCATACGATCCAAGCTCTATATGAAGGGAAGACAAGGAAGCGGCTGGTATTGTGAGTATCAAAATGATGTTATCCACGTATAAAGAAATACTCTCAGGGGTCAGCGTTAACCCCAATGATATCAGAGTTGCCACAAATACCCAGAGGCTCCATCAGCATGGCAAAGAGCACTGGGGACAGTAAACATCCCTGTTGCGTGCCATTAGTTATGGAAAAACTAAACTGGCTCCATTGGCGAGAACGGCAGCAGAGGGATTATAATACAGGGCGGACAGACCACTTAAGAACTGGCCATGAAAGCCCATTTCTGTTACTGCATATTTTATAAATGACCACGGAACCCTGTCAAAGGCATTTTCGGTGTCCAGTGACACCACCAGCAAGGGCGTCTCATACTTATTAGTTGCAGGGATGAGGTCAATTGCATATCTCTTGTAACCTGCTGCCTGGCGGCTAGGGATCAATCCCACCTGATTGGAGTGGACCAAAGTGGGAATCACAGGAATGAGCTGTTTTGCCAGAAGCTTAGCAAATAGTTTTAGATCACCATTTAGACGTGAGATAGGGTGATAACTTTTGCGAAGACTAGGATCGCAATCCTCCTTGGAGATAACGATCACATCTGCCCTGGTGATGTCCCACTCAAATTTCTTGCCCCTCAGGATAGCAATAAATAGGGGAAGGAGCATAGGTATGGAGGCAAACTACAGAGCCGTAAATCCGTTCGGGCCAGGGGCCGCCGAATTCCTGAGGGTTTAAATGGTTTGAGAGATCTCTTCCGCTGTGACATCTCTGTTTAAAACTGTCAATTGGGCATGCGTAAGATGGGGCAGGGAGCATGTGCGGTAATATCTAGATATTTGATGGTGAATGAGGTCAGGAGCAATCGTGAGTATCGGAAGCTTATAAAGCGCAATTTGGTCTGCAAATGTAACGCCTGCGGGGAACAGGACAGACGCACACAGAAGAACTTACTTTGTAAACGATGGTCACCTCCAGTCTGCTTTCAATATCCCAGCTGCGATTCAATCCCAGCAGATCAGCAGCCGCAACCCTTGTCACCTCCAACCACGTCCCTCTAAGAAAGAGACAGAGATTACGGCCGTGCCTACCAGGAAAGGGCTGTCCGAGAACACGGCAATGAACAAGGACACTCTCAGTCCAGGCTCACTTGCCGCCTCCTCACTTTGCTCTCGCCAAGGCACGGGGGACTTCAAGCACTTGAGATCAGGAACAGTCCCGCCTCAAGTACCTCGCACACCACTCGGTGAGGGCCCAACTGAAAGGGGGAATCGAGCGTGATACTCACCGGGACACTCCCACTTCTGATCCGGTTCTCCTGCACCTCCCCAACACCTGCGGATGACAAGGAACACACAGCCTCACTCTGCACTAACGGTGAGACTAAAGATGTGCACCCACAAACGCTAAACTGACTACAACAGCGACCCGACCCTAACAATGCTCTAATGGTCGGCAACGCAACTAAGTCAAACAACTATGACTAACTAGGTGTGGTGCACTAACGGAACTACTCACTAAGCACTACGGGGAACACCAGTCGGTGTTCACTGACTATACCGGAGGGCGGTTCCTAACCCCCTCATCCAGGTCTAACCAAGGAGACTGTCTCCTCACTATGGGGTCACCCACGGACCCTAAGGACCGGCTGCACCAGGCCCGACTGTGGCTCACTGGAACAGCACACTAACCCGCGGGCCGACTGCAGCACGGAACAGCCGATTGAAACTGAACCGCCCGACTGCCTGTACTCGGGTATCGAACACATATCCTTACACCTGGAACCACAGGATGACCTGCACGGAACTCAGTCACCCCCTTTGGGAACCAGCGTGACCCCCTGGACCTAAGGGGTGGGAAAACTACGTATGTTCTTCCCTGACTATGAGTAAGCTTGTAACTACACTTGTCCCCACAGCACGGGTTAGTACAGGAAAACACAGGAAACAAGAGCCTACCTTTAATGGGGGCCTGACGTCTTGCCCCTGGACACAATTATGTAGCACACCCGAAGATACAGTAATACAGACAATACTCGCCGCACAGACAGAATAAATACAGTATACAGTACTTTGCACGCTACTCACCGGAGCACACCACTGCTAGCCAACCAGCCGGTTGCTACAGCACCCACAGGAGCCTCCTCTCTACTGTACCTCCTAACTCCGTGTGCTCACCTCACACAGGACCGCGCCCTACACTCACAAGGCTCTCACGCCTCTGTCACACCACCAGGGCCTTATGCCCTACACACCCTGGGCCTCTGCACAGCTACATACAGAGCCTTGTGCTCCGGGTATGGCCCTCAGCCCCCTCTCTAACTCAGGGCTCTGAGCCAACTACCTAGGGCCATGTGCCCTGCTACCTAGGGGCACTAGCCCCTGCCTACTTAGGCCTTGAGGCCTCTCTATCTAACTAAGGGCCTTGTGCCCTCCTACAGCCTATGGGCTATCAGCCCCCTGCCAAGGCCCTATGGCCTTCATATGGCCTCTAGGCCACTACCTACCTAAGGGCCTTGTGCCCTTGTACACCTGGGGCTCTGAGCCCCCCTGCCTCTCTAGCTAACAGGGCCTTGTGCCCTTTGACAACTATATGGCCTACTGGCCCACTACTTCATAGGGGCTTAGTGCCCAGTTCCCTGGGCCTTGTGCCCCTAATTTACTGTCCCACGGGCCTTGTGCCCGACCGTGGCCACAGGCCTAGTGCCCGACCTAACGCTGAGGCTTCTTACCTGCTCTGCGCAGGAATCTCAGCTTGCCACGCCGTCTTCTGCCTTCTTTTCCGGGTCTTCCAGACCCTCCAGCCGGCGGCGCTGGCTCCTCTGCTGCTCTGGAGGCGCAGCAACGCCGGGCATCTTCGCCCTCTTCTTGGGCACCAGCTCCCGGACACCCGGGAGCATCTTTACACAATTAAAAGGCTAGTAAGATATCAGCTTTGTCTCCCTTCTTGTAGAAACACTGCTCGAGCCACTGTAGCATCTTCACTGCTTTGGAAACAAGCAGTTTGCCAAGCTGACCCCGGATAGCAAGTAGTCTAAGATACGTTTTGGATATTTTTGAGGGGGTAAGAGCCTGTATTTGGACTTCGAGCTTTTAATCATGAGAGTCTAGGCTAATAAGGTGTCCTCTGCTGGTAGCTTTATGAACTTCTGATTTTATAGTAGGGGAGATATCATTCAAACCATTGTCTGCTTGGAAATCTACTAGTGTTTTCCGAATTGTGTCAGTATTTCCCTGTTTTAGAAATAATAGTTCAGCCTGCATTTGCAACTTTGCAAACAAGGGAGATAGGATACTTAGCAGTAAAAACACAGCTGAATGGTCGGTCCAGGGTATATGGGCAATATAAGACGGTATCAGTACTCAGGTGGTAAGAGCAGTGAAAAACTAAACAGGAGTACATTGCATGAGGCAGAGAACAGTGTGTGTGAGTTTATCATTTAAGCACAGAACCCGCAAGGAATCGTACAAATTGTTTTGGGAGAGCAGGGATTACAGTTTATAGCTCTTGCAGAGACCTTGGCAAAAAAGTGAGCAAAAAATGCGCACTGTTCTATACTGTGGGCAAATAGCATGGCTAGTGTTATAGACGAGAGGCACAATCGAAACCCAGAGATAATATGGTCTAGACAAAATAATCACTACAGTCATACATAATATGAAAATAAAAAAAATATGATACTTAGGGCCAGTAGAGAGTTTGAGACAGGAACACATTGTATGCAGACACATAAATGGCCAGAAAGGAGCTGCTGTCCATTAGTGGCAATAGTCCAAGAGGGCTTTGTCCACCTACAGAGGAGAGAAATAAAGGCAAAACAGCAAACAAAGTTGCAGGCCCAGGTAGCTTCGGGGGCCAAAGGTCTAGGGGTCGTAGAAGCCAGAAAAGTCATAGCAGTGGAGGAAGTAAGACCAAGAATCCCTAACAGAGCAAGACCTTGATCCGGGGTCTTGACCTTATCCCCAGTGATACCGAATGTTATGGTCTCAAAGAGTGTTAAGGGCAGAGTAATGTGAGATGCTCAACTGCTAGAACCACTTCGTAAAATGTTCACCTTTAGCAGACCCCTTTCTGAGGAGCTTGTTACGTTCCACAGTACTCGGTTGCCCTCAGGACTTAGGCTTGAGTAGTAGCAGTTCTTGAACAACCAGAATATATTAGCAGAACTCATATTCAGACAGGCAAGGGTTAATGTGGAGTAGTCTGGCACTCTGATGGAGTAGACAGCTCACGGTAATAAGTAGTGAGCAACCAGAATATATTTGGCAGAACTCAGAGTCAGACAGGCAGGGATTAGGAGTAGAGAAGAGAGCAGAATCCTGTAAACAAACCAGGTCAGGAAGAGATATGAGAGCAAATCCGTTTAACAAAGCCAAGAGTCAGGAGTTGAGAAGACAGCAATTCCTATAAGCAAAAACTCAAAGCAGAACAAGCAAGGATACGAGGCACACTAGGTCAAGCAAAAACTATCACTAGCATTGGTATGATGCCAAGAAGAGGATTATAAAGGCAGCAGCATCAATCAGAATTGCAGGACCAAAAGAGCTGAATGAAGCTTGTAACTAATTGCCTAGCAACCACCTGAATAAGTGAACTGGAAGAATGATCCAACACATAGTAGTAGCAGTAATTGCTCAAATGATAGATAAAAAAAACAGGAGCGCTCCTATTTCTTAACAAAGAGATTTCACAGTGGCAGCTAGGTCCCAGCGTTTCTGGAGTATGGAGGGGGCTAAGTCCTGAAAGATCCGAGCTATCGTAGACAACCTATCGAAGACAACCAAAGGCGAATTACAGACCACTGAAATGAACTGTTCTTTACTTTTATAGTAATGAAAATAAACTACAATGTCCTGAAGAGGAAGGTTCGGTTGTGGTTTAGGCCTCAAAGCCCTATGAGTGCGGTTCATGTGAACATCCTCTATAGAGGTGTCAGGAAGGTAGCGACAGGGCTGTCTTTCCGACTGGGCATGATGGCAGGTGCCCGGGGGCCCTGCGGTCAAGGGGGCGCCAGTCTGGACTCTCAATAAAAATAAAAAATCTTGTAAAAAAAACGTACCTTTTACGGTCACCTGACCGTTCAGGTCAGGTGGTCAGGTCAGGTGGCGATCCGGCTCCCTCCCTGGTGCCCTCTTTCGTGCTGCGCTCGCAGTGAATGTCAGGCGTGATGATGACATCATGCCTGACATTTACTGCGCGCACAGCATGGAGGAGCGAAGCCCAGAAAACAGCAGAACGGAGAACAGCGACTCAGCGAGGACTCCGAAAAAAAAAGAGAAGGGGATCGGACTCCGAAAACAAGGAGATTGAAAGGTAAGTTAAGGGGGATTTGATTCTGTAGTTGAAGGGACGCTGAGTGAGCACATGTAAAAAAAAAGTGATGTGTATATATATATATATATATATATATATATAAGTTAACCCATGCATGATACTCATGCATTCTAGTCAAATCAAGCTACTTAAGGTGTTAAAAAGGTTCTTGTCATCTTCAGCACCACACACACACACGCCGCTAGGCTTTTATATATTAGATAATGCTAAGAATTTAGTAGGTCAGTGTAGTATATAACTAGGCCCAGCAGGTGACGCTGCAGCTTGAGCAATCTGTCACCCGGTAGTTTTTTACACACACACACACACACTAACACAGCATGTGTGTTCATGAGGTAAAATTACCTCACGACAATGAGTTTGAGCCCTCAACTCGTAAATTTAGCCTTTGCTACCCCTCCCACGGGGAAGGGGGGATGATGGAAGTTAACTGACTTCACTATTATAATTTTTTTGTCAAATAATGTCAGTATACCAAATTTCAGGTCAATTGGATGAGCCCTTTCTGAGAAAATAGTTTTTTCCACACACACACACACACACACACTAACACATGCCTCTAGGCTTTTACATATTAGATAATGCTAAGAATTTAGTAGGTCAGTAGGTGGCGCTGCAGCTTGAGCACTCTGTCACCCGGTAGTTTTTTCCACACACACACACACTAGCACATGCCGCTAGGCTTTTATATATTAGATATATATATATATTAGAGATGGGCCGGCTCGGTTCCCCGAGAACCGAACCCACCCGAACTTTGGGAATCCAGGCCGAACGTCATTGTGACGTCGTCGGATCTCGGGGCTCGGTTCTCGCGATACTTGAAGATTATAAATACACGCCTCCACAGCAATCCATCGCCATTTGACAGAGAAAGAGAGCAGGGTGTAGTCACAGGCTGATTAGAGCAGGGACAGAGAATACAATATTCTGAATCCAATTGTGCTAACAAAAATCGCTATAGAAGAGAGGAGGATAGAGGAGTTTTTGTTTTTTTTCAATATTTGGCACTCAAATTGCTTTTTAGGTGTCCCCCATAATTGTGCATAAATATTTCTGGCTGTCAAAATTACTATCTGTCAGCAGTATCTTACCAAATAATTTTTAGCACTCCCAAGTGCTTTTGGGGTGTCCCCCATAATTGTGCATAAATATTTCTGGCTGTCAAAATTACTATCTGTCAGCAGTATCTTACCAAATAATTTTTAGCACTCCCAAGTGCTTTTGGGGTGTCCCCCATAATTGTGCATAAATATTTCTGGCTGTCAAAATTACTATCTGTCAACAGTATCTACCAAATAATTTTTAGCACTCCCCAGTGCTTTTGGGGTGTCCCCCATAATTGTGCAATAATATTTCTGGCTGTCAAAATTACTATCTGTCAGCAGTATCTTACCAAATATTTTTTAGCACTACAAGTGCTTTGGGCTCAGAATGGATTCAAAGCAGTCCACATATGATCAGAATGAGCAACCAGGTTCTGTCACCAGTCCTGATGTTAGTGTTCCCAGTACGTCATCTGGGCAAGGCGATGTCAAACTACACAGTGTTTCGAAATCAGTCCAAAAAACCTAAACAATTTTTTTTTTACTGTGTTGAAGCGAAAAAGAAGTGTTACTGAGCAAAAGTAAGTGCCGATAAAAAGAAAATTGCCAACATGCCATTCTACACACGCAGTGGCAAAGAGAGAATGAGGCCTTCACCTTTGGCTATTAGTGGCAGATCCCAAAAAGTTACCAAACCTACAATTGGTGCACAACTACTGTTACGCGTCAAAGCCGAGCTGCAAGATAACAGGAAGGCATTAGAGGATAATGTTTGCTCTGATTCAGAAATGACACCAATCCCTGTGGAGAGTCCATCCAACAATGGGATGTCTAATCGTGAGCATTCTGCTGATGTGTGCCTTAATAGCCCGAGTGTAGCCGGTGATACATAAATTGAGGATGCCACTTTGGAATTAGAAGAGGATGAGGGGGAGATTTGTGTAGGCGACGAGGGCGCTAATGAGGATGTTGATGAGGATGAGGTTGTTTGTGTAAGTCCTGCACCAGTGGCAGCAGTTCTGGCACATGACAAGTAAAAGGCCATTGTCATGCCTGGGCATAAAACAAAAAAATCCACTTCTTATGTGTGGAATTATTTCTACCCAAATCCAGACAACAATTGTATAACCATTTGTAGTGTATGTCAAGCCACAGTCAGTCGAGGGAGGGACCTTAACCATCTTGGAACCTCGTCTATGTTACGCCATTTAACGAGAGTTCATGGCAAAGTGTTGGGAAAAGCTGAAAGTTTTTCCCAAAAAATTACAAGCACTCCATCATTAGCTAAGACCCTCCGCTCACCAACATCCCAACGGCTACAAAATACACCCACCACACCATCCTCATCAATATCCTCAGTAGAGCTCGGAGTTAGCCCGACATCCCACTTATTAAGGTTGGATGACTCCTGCACTATTATTGATTCCTCTGAAGAAAGCGATAGTCCCACTGCTGCTTCTGCTGTTGCTGCTGCAGGGGGTGAATCGTCAGCCCAGAGGCAGGTCAAGAAAATGAACAGTCCTACATTTCAGCAATTAACTGTGAAACAATCATTTGCTAGGGGAAGCAAATATGACAGCAGTCACCCAGTCGCCAAGCGAATCACAGACGCCATGGCTGCAATGTTAGTGTTAGATCTGCGTCCAATCTCCACAATAAACGCAGCTGGTTTTTCACAGTTAATTGAGGTTTTGTGTCCACGTTACAGAATTCCATCGCGACACCATTTCTCCCGTAAAGCTATTCCACAACTATACAAAAAAGCGTGTAAAAATGTAGAGATTGCGCTGAAAAATGCCATTCTACCCACTGTCCACCTAACCACAGATATGTGGACAAGTGGAAGTGGGCAAACCAAAGACTATATGACTGTGACAGTCCACTGGGTTGGTCATTCACCTTCACCAGCAGGAACAGCAGCACCATGTACACCACTACGTAACATTTGTCACAGGCAGGCCACTCTTTGTATCACCGGCTTCACTAACAGGCATACAGCTGACAATTATTGATACATGGCTTATACCACTTGGACTCTCCCCAGGATATGTCATTTCTGACAACGCCAACAATATAGTGCGAGCATTACAGCTGGGTGATTTCCATCACATTCCCTGTTTTGCTCACACCATCAACTTGGTGGTGCAGAGCTTCCTACGAAATAACCGTGAGGTGCAGGAGATGCTTTCGGTGGCCCGTAAAATTTCAGGCCATTTCAGGCATTCAGCCACAGCATGTAGGAGATTACAGCAGCTCCAAGAGCAGTTTAATTTGCCCTGCCACCAACTTAAGCAGGAGGTGGTAACTAGGTGGAATTCCACCCTGTACATGCTTCAGAGGATGGAGGAACAGCGCAAAGCCATCCAAGCATATTGCACAAGCCATGACATTGGGAAAGGAGGGGGGATGTATTTCACTCTTGCACAGTGGGGAATCCTTTCAGTGCTGTGCAAGGTGCTGAAACCATTTGAAGTTGTGACATGTGAAGTGAGTGCAGAACTTAGTTTGAGCCAAGTCATTCCTTTAATTAGACTATTGGAAAAGCAGCTTGAGAAAATGATGGAGGAGCTGAAAGCAAGCAATTCAGCAAAGTATGTTGGCCTTGTCGATCAAGTACTTCATTCGTTTCACAATGATCCTCGAGTTATTAAGATCTTGAACTCGGATCAGTACGTTTTGGCCACTGTGCTTGATCCAAGGTTTAAGACCTACATTGAGTCTTTACTTGTAAATGAGCGAGATGTGAACTTTTGCAAGGAGCTATTGCTCAGCAAGTTGGCCGCTGAACTGGGCCTTGGCTTGACGACGTGTCCTCCTTCACTTTCTCAAGCTGCTGCTGCTCGTAAAAAATAAAATTTCCCAAAAAGAAGCAGGGAAGACGCAGTGGGCAGACCAGAACAATTTAACATCTGGGCTGGGTTGAAGGATTTTTCAAAAAAATGTGTCACTTTGCCAATAACTCCATCCAATACGAGTATAAACATGCAAAGGATGGTGGAGCATTGCTTTCAAGAGGTAGTCAATATGGAAATGTCAGACAGTACCTTTCCTTACTAGGAAGAAAAGCAGGCCATTTGGAAACCCATGTACAAACTTATTTTGCAATACTTAAGCTGCCCACCCTCCAGTGTGTACTCTGAACGAGTGTTCAGCACAGCAGGGAACTTAGTCAGTGATCGCCGTAGAAGGTTACTTCCAAAAAATGTGGAGAAAATGATGTTAATAAAAATGAACTACATCTTCCACAAGGAAGGCCTTCACCATCCAAGACATCCAAGCACTGACTGTTCTCTAATGGCGGATTCAAGCGGCGATGAATTGATAGTCTGTGATGATGACGTACACACTGATGAGGGTGAGGATGAAGTTGAAGATGATGACGATAACATCTTTTTAAAACTTTCTATGTAAGTGTAGGGGGTAGATTGCACACATATCACGTATCGGCTTGAAAAGCTGCTGTTTGGGCAATTTCTCCTTAAGGGTAGGGTGTCATAGACAGAGTGACCCTAAACTGGCTTTGTCCATTTTTCTTAATATTGTACAGTCTATAACGGCTGAATTTTTTTGTATTTTATACAAGTGGAGGGGGACCTAGAGAGACCGAAACCAAACTGGCTTTCTCCATTTCAATTAATATTGTACAGTCTATAACGGCTGAATTTTTTTGTATTTTATACACGTGGAGGGGGGCCTAGAGAGACAGAAACCAAACTGTCTTTCTCCATTTCAATTAATATTGTACAGTCTATAACGGCTGAATTTTTTTGTATTTTATACAAGTGGAGGGGGGCCTAGAGAGACCGAAACCAAACTGCCTTTCTCCATTTCAATTAATATTGTACAGTCTATAACGGCTGAATTTTTTGTTTTTTTTCAACAAGTGGAGGGTGGCCTATAGAGACAGAAAGCAAACTGCCTTTTTCCATTTCTTTACATATTTAACTATAAGTGCAGGGTGAAATATACATCCAAAGACGATGGCTGCATTGCCAATATGCACAGATGGAGAGGAAGACACTCTGTTTTGTGTGTAGAATAAATTAAGGCCTACCTACCAGGAATTAAACTGTTTTTTTGATAATTTATTAGCTTTACAATTAGATTACTTATCTATGAAACAAGTGGAGCACTAAATTGGGTTATTTTAGGCCCAAAAACATTGATTTTCCAACTAAATAGCAAAACAAAACCAAACAAAACCAAAACCAAAACCAAAACACGCAATGGCGATTTTGCAAAACCAAAACCAAAACACGACGGTAATCCAGATACAAAACCGAATACAAAACCAAAACACGGGGGTCAGTGACCATCTTCTAATATGTATATAATAATATAAAAGCCTAGCGGCGTGTGTTAGTCTGTGTGTGGGAAAAAAACAACAAGCTGCAGCGCCACCTGCTGGGTGGAGTTATACACTGACCTACTAAATTCTTAGCATTATCTAATATATAAAAGTAAAAGCCTAGCGGCGTGTGTTAGTGTGTGTGTGTGTGTGTGTGTGTGTGTGTGTGTGGAAAAAACTATTTTCTCAGAAAGGACTTATCCAATTGACCTGAAATTTGGTATACTGACATTATTTGACAAAAAAAATTAGAATAGTGAAGTCAGTTAACTTCCATCATCCCCCCTTCCCCCCGTGGGAAGGGTAGTAAAGGCTAAATTTATGAGTTGAGGGCTCAAACTCATTTTCGCGAGGTAATTTTACCTCATGAACACACCTTCAAAAGGGCACTTGCGTCGGGAAGTAACGCTCTTCCCCTGAGGAGGCCTGGGCTATGCCCAAATGCATGACAAGAACCTTTTTAAGACCTTAAGTAGCTTGATTTGACTAGAATGCATGAGTATCATGCACGGGTTAACTTGTGTGTATATATATATATATCAATATATATATATATATATAAAATCACTTTTTTTACACACACACACATATATATATATATATATATATATATATATATATATATAAATGTATAAATAATCAACCACTTACTTTTTATATATATATATATATATATATATATATATAGGGGCCCTTATATATAACACTGCTCTGCCTGGGGGCCCATAATGTTGTTAAGATGGCCCTGGGTAGTGATTTACCAAATATTTGGGCAATAGGTCTCCATCCACAGAATTGGAATGCGAACATTGTTGTGGTGAGTCCTGTTTTCAATATCTTCGAAGTGACCTTTAAGCAACTCCAGGTCCGTGCGAATCTCAGTCAACTCAGCGCCCACAGATTCTTGAAAGTGACAGACATTGTCAATCATTTGTTCCAAAGCGGCTGTCCTGTTGCCTAAGGCAGAGAGCTCCTGCTGATATTCAGTCATTAATTTTTTTTATTTCCTCTTAAATGAAAGTCCAAACTTCGGAGTGGGTAGTAAATTTGTCAATGTCTCTTAGTTTCAAGGACAAAGAAGTGCGGATCATCTGACCCACATCTTTGTGATCAGAATCAGAGAGGTGCACCAGTGATGTAGCGGAAGGCTGGATGTTGGTCTTTCCCCTAGATCTAGTGAAGATGGAAGTGGGTTCAGGAATTGCGTGTTTCTTCTGAGACATGGTGAAGTCGAGAAGAAAGAGAGAGACACAGGGGCTGGGCAGGCCACCAAACTGGTTGTAGAGGTAAATAGCACAGTGGTTAGTGTTAGCATGCCTAGGGTAAATATAATATATGAGTACTCATCAATAGTTTATATTGCATATTATATGTAGATGGTAAAGCAAAATTTGTGTAAAAATAAACCCGTGTTTTTAGCTGGACATTATGTTCTGTTAGATTTGTGAGGGTTTAATTTTTAGTCACTTATAAGGGATAGCCCCAGATTGTGGATTAGATCTGCCCCTACCATTGACAATATATCATTACGAATACCCTTATTGTTTATTAGGATACCATTACAATTAACTTTTATTAGGTTGACAAATCCCCAATATAATTCATTGGGTATACTTAAGATCCATTCTGCTATATACCAAATAAGCACTATATAGTCTAGAAGCAGACATTCTAAATTTCTACATGAGAGCTGGATCTCCATTTTTCCTTCTAGGCAGAGTATGCTGCTGGCCGCTCTGATTGTGCTTAAAACACAATCAGAGCGGCCGGACAGTATTCTCTGCCTGCCAGTACAGCCCAGCACATAGTGTGCGACCGCAGGCAGAATGTTCCTGCTTAAGATGGGGGGGCATATCGAAGCTTGTACACTGTACAAGAAATTTAGCGTCTTCTGTCATTTTTTTATTTTTTTAACCAAGCTTGTTCTGGAGTTGAATACAAATATGGGGCCCCTCCAGGTCTGAAGACAAGAAGACTGCAGTCAACAAGGAGACCCTCCTGTTTTGAAGAACCAGGGCCGGACTGGCCACCCGGCAGTTCTGGCCATCTGGCAGTTCTGGCAAATGCCAGAAGAGCCGATGGCCGGATGGGCCGATTACTAGCTGGCTGGCCCCATTGCTCAGCGCACAGACTGTCATGCTGGATTCCGGCATGACAGTCTGTGCGCTGAGTAATGGGGCCGGCCCTAAACTAACTTCCTGGTGGCCGCGCGTCCCCTCCTTCCCTATGAATGGCTCTCTGGGATTAGTGTCACATGGGACATGCACCATGTGATAGGTGCTGTCCCATGCGTTAAGAGAGACTACAGAGCGTGTCGCGGAGCGAGCAAGGCAGAGGCGGGCTGGGCCGGGGGGGAGGGGGGCATCGGCCCCCCGGGCCGCTCAGATTTTGCGCTTTTAGGGCTGAGGGGTAGGCCGGCCGGCCGCCCCCGATGCAATTTCTTCTGATTTTTTTCTGCGGCCGCGTCAGCGCACAGGCGGCCGCATCACATGACAGGGGATGCGGCCGCCTCATCATTGACGCAGCCGCATCCCCTGTAATGAGATGCGGCCGCCTGTGTGCCCCCCTGCCTGCAGTATCCCAGCCCGCGCCTGGAGCAAGGTGAGGGAGGCAGGGAGGGTAGTTTGTGTGACAGTGTATCTATAGTATGTTTTGTGTGTGACAGGGTATAAATATAGTATGTGTTTGACAGTGTAACTATAGTATGTTTTGTGTGTGACAGAGTATGATTATAGTGTGTATGTGTGTGACTATAGTATGTGTGTTTGTGACAGGGTATTAATATAGTATGTGTGTGACAGTAACTATAGTATGTGTGTCTGGGCCAGTGTATGACTATAGTATGTTTCGTGTGTGAAAGTAACTATAGTATGTGTGTGTGAGCCAGTGTATGACTATAGCAGAATGTCCGGGAGACTCCCGCATTTCACGTGAGTCTCACGGACTCCCGGGAGAGTGTGGCAATCTCCCGCATCTGCCCACTTCCTAGTGAAGGGGGCAGAAATAGGTCCAAAACACCACAATTCACCGGGAATCGCAGCGTTTGACCCCGCCCCCTGCTGTAAAATGACGCGTTTGCATCATTACGTCACGGTGGCGGGTCCAAAATGACGCCAATTTTGAAGCCCCGCCCATCACGCCCACCTCCCTCGGCAGGCTCCCGGAAGCCAACTTCAGAAAGTTGGTAAGTATGGACTATAGTATGTTTTGTGTGTGACAGTTACTATAGTATGTGTATGTGGGCCAGTGTATGACTATAGTATGTTTTGTGTGTGACAGTGTAACTATAGTATATTTTGTGTGTGACAGGGTATGATTATAGTGTGTATGTTTGTGACAGTGTAACTATAGTATGTGTGTTTGTGACAGGGTATGAATATAGTATGTGTGTGACTGTAACTATAGTATGCTTTGTGTGTGACAGGGTATGAATATAGCGTGTAAGTGTGTGACAGTGTAACTATAGTATGTGTGTGTGGGCCAGTGTATGATTATAGAGTGTGTGTGACAGGGTATGACTATAGTGTGTGTGTGTGTGTGTGTGTGACAGGGTATGACTAGTGTGTGTGTGACAGGGTATGACTATAGTATGTGTGTGGGGGCCAGTGTATGACTATATTGTGTGAGTGTGTGGGGGCCGGTGTATGACTATAATGTGTGAGTGTGAGGGGGGTCTTAATAGTTCCCCTTGCTGGAACGCGGCGCTCTAACACACAGCTTCCCGACCGTTGCCTAGGCAATGGCCGGGCCGAGCCCCCGGAAGTGACATCCCGGTCGCCATAGCGACGGCCGGGACGGAGGTAGGGGAGTCGCGGCGGCTGGGCAGCGCCGCGGCTTGTAACAGTACCCCCCCTTAAGGAGGGGTCGAGGGACCCCGACATCCAGGTTTTCTTGGATATTTCCTGAAGAACTCTTTCAACTGTTTAGGGACATGAAGTTGTCTCCGCGGAACCCAAGAACGCTCTTCTAATCCACGATTCTTCCGCTGTACTAGGAAGTGCACCTGCCCCTGCACTCTTTTAGAGCCGAGGATTTTCTGGGCCACAAATTTTTGTGGTAAGTTCCTAATTCCCACAGAAGGCCCTGTAGGCTGGGATTGATTCGGGTATAATACTGGCTTAAGTAACGAACAATGAAACGTGTTGGGGATTTTCAGAGAGCCAGGGATCTTCAATCTAAAAGCTACCGGATTAATCTGCTTGGTGATCATGAACGGACCAATAAATTTAGGCCCCAGTTTTTTACAAGGCTGTCTGAGCCTAACATTCCGAGTTGAAAGCCACACTTTCTGGCCCACTTTGAATGAGCAGGTGGTACAATGGCCGTCCGAAAAAATTTTAGTAGACAATGAAGATTTTCTCAAGGAGGACTGAACTTTCCTCCAAATTACTTTCAGATCAGCAGCTGTGGAACGAATTTCCGGGATACCAGCAGATTTGAGAGAATATAGCGAATTAGACCTGGGATGGAAACCGGAGTTACAGTAGAACGGGGGAGACGATGTCAGTAGGAAGTCCATGGAGCCGGAAAATATGTTGAATGAATAAGACGGCCAAATCCCGAGCAGTAGGCAGTTTGGTTAGTGGAATGAAATGTGACATTTTGCTGAACCGGTCTACCACGACCCAAATGGTAGTGTGTCCTGCAGAAGGTGGTAGATCAACTATAAAGTCCATGGACAAGTGCGTCCATGGTTTTGCAGGAATGGCCAAAGGAACTAACTGACCTACTGGACGGGTCCTGGGGACTTTGTTTCTGGCACCAACCTCACATGACAGGACGTGACTCTTGACGTCAGCAGACAAAGATGGCCACCATACAGTACGGGAAAGGATTTCTAATGTCTTAAAGACTCCCAGATGTCCAGCAGTTTGACTATCGTGTGCTTCAGCAAGAACTGCCCTCCTCAGATGAACTGGGACAAACAAACATCCTACTGGAGTATTATCAGGAGCTAATCTCTGAAACCTTTGTAAAGTACAGCTCAGGTCTTGGGTTAACCCAGCATGTATCATAGACAAGGGGATAATAGGTTCTGGATTAGTAACCGGAGCATGGTTTGCCAGAAAGCTTCTGGACAGGGCGTGTGCCCGGACATTCTTAGATCCTGGACGATATGTAATTACAAAGTTAAAACGAGTGAAGAACAGCGACCAACGAGTCTGCCGAGGGTTCAGTCATTTGGCCGACTGTATATACTGCAGATTTTTATGATCCGTTATAACGGAGATCTGGTGTATAGCGCCTTCCAACCAATGTCGCCATTCCTCAAAGGCCCATTTGATTGCCAACAGCTCTCGGTTTCCCACATCATAGTTGGCCTCCGCTGAAAAGAACTGGCGAGAGAAATAGGCACATGGATGTAAGCGGTGAGTCTGGGAATCTTTTTGAGACAAGATGGCACCCACACCGACATCAGAGGCATCAACCTCAAGGATAAACGGTAACTTAGGATTCGGGTGTCTGAGGACCTGAGCAGACACGAAGGCGATCTTCAGGGTTTCAAACGCAGTTATTGCCTGAGATGTCCAGTTAGCTGGGTCGCTTCCCTTGCGAGTCAAGGTGACAATAGGAGCCACAATATCCGCAAAGCCGCTAATAAACCTCCTGTAATAATTGGCGAATCCCAGGAATCTCTGGACCGCCTTGAGGTTATTCGGTTGTACCCAGTCTAGGATTGCTTGGACTTTGGTTGGGTCCATAGAGAATCCTTCCGAGGAGATAATATAACCAAGAAAGGATACCTTCTGAACCTCAAACTCACATTTTTCGAGTTTAGCATAGAGATGATGTTTTCTCAACTTTTGTAAAACTTGTCTGACATGACCCTGGTGTACTGACAACGAGTCTGAATATATGAGGATGTCGTCCAAGTAAACCACAACGAAATGTCCCAGAAACTCATGTAGCACTTCATTAATTAGATCCTGAAATACTGCAGGGGCGTTACTAAGACCAAACGGCATGACCAAATATTCATAGTGGCCAGAGAGCGTATTGAATGCCGTCTTCTACTCATCACCTGCTCTAATACGTATGAGGTTATATGCACCTATGCACCCCGGAGATCAATTTTGGTGAAGACTGTTGCACCTCTTAGTTGATCGAACAATACAGAGATGAGAGGAAGTGGATAGGTGTTTTTGACTGTGATGAGGTTCAATCCTCTGTAGTCAATACAGGGTCTTAGCCCTCCGTCTTTTTTAGACACAAAAAAACAACCAGCTCCTACTGGAGATTTGGATGGCCTGATGAAGCCCTTTTCCAAATTCTCCTCAATATACTCCTGCATGGACTTGGTCTCGGGAGCTGAGAGGGAATACAGGCGTCCCTTAGGCAACTTGGAACCAGGTATGAGCTCGATAGCCACTCTCTTGGAAAACACGTCCCAGAAGTCGTGGTATTGTGAGGGAAGTTGCTCCGGAATAGACTGGATCATCCGCAGCGGTAGTGACAAGCAGGACTGTTCACAATAAGAACTCCAGTGGACAATTTCTCCTTTTATCCAGTCCACTACAGGGTTATGCCGGGAAAGCCATGGGTGGCCCAGGATCAAGGGCACCGATGAGCAATCAATAAGGAGGAAGGTTATTGATTCTGAATGGAGGGCTCCGATATTCAAATGTAGTGGCGGGGTCTCCCAGGAAATCTTGCCACCAGGTAACGGAACTCCATCTAAGCTACAGACAGTAACAGCAGACTTAAGTCTTACCATTGGAATTTCAGCAGCGCGGGTGAACCCGATGTCAAGGAAGTTGCCCGCAGCTCCACTGTCAATGAAGGCTGCCAGGTCCATGGAACGGGTATTGAACGTGAGCTGCGCAGGGATCAATACGGCATTTTTCGGGGAGACAATCTGCAGACCTAGGTGAACTTTCCCCTCGTTCCCTAGGCATGCTCGGCTTATTTGGGCAGGAACTGGAGAAATGGCCTCTTGTGCCACAATAAAGGAATAGGCCATGTGATCGTCTCCTGTCTCTTTCCTCAGGGGAAAGACGATATGCTCCTAATTGCATCGGATGGAGGTGATGATGTCTCCTTTTCGTTTTTCCGCTCTTTAAACCTCCTGTCAATTTTAATGGAGAGGTGCATCAGATCCTCCAGAGAGGTAGGAGATGGGTATTGCACCAAAGAAACTTTGATCTGTTCCGATAGGCCGAGACGGAACTGACTACGTAAGGCGGGGTCGTTCCATCCACTATCAGGTGACCATCTACGGAATTCAGCACAGTATTCTTCTGCCGACCGCCGGCCTTGTTTCAAGGCCCGTAGATGAGCTTCCACGGAGGCCACTCGATCCGGATCATCATATAGTAGACCCAATGCCTCAAAGAAAGCGTCTACGGACTGTGGGTCACCTTGTAGGAGGGAAATCATGATCCCGACTCTTTGATGCTCTGACTCTGCTCTGCAGCTCTCCCTGAAATTCCGGAACAGAGATCTATTTCCAGAGAAGCAATCCGGCAAATTCATCTTAGGTTCACAGGTGGAACTTGGAGTGGGTTGAGCAGTTTTTGCGGCTTCTTCTTGAACAGACAGACGCTCAGCCAATCCCTGGATCATCTGATACAAGGACTCAACATGGGCTGCTAAGGCTTGTGCCGGAGACGGTGTGGATCCACTTCGATCCATCGCAACCTCGTCTCAGTGTGTGGGCCGGTTATAATGTTAGGAACCCCTCCAGCCGGCACAACTCAACCCGGAATCTACTCTGCCAGTCAGGTGTTCACTGGAGCCCCTGATGGTGGGGACAGACTGGGCTGCAGACTGACAGAGGGTCGTGAAGTGTGTACCGGCTGGGGAGAACCCAGGCAAGCGGAGTCAGGTCCACGCAGAGGTCAAGGGCCGGCAGCAGACAGCGGTATCAGTAAACAAGCTGAAGTCAGGGGTCACAGGCGGATAGCCGAAACGGTAAACAGGCCAGGGATCAGGGTCACAGAATACACAAGCGGAGTCAGTTCAAAGCCAAAGGTCACACACAGTAAATCAGAAGTGGTCTCAGAAGACTAGAGCAGGAACAAGCAGGTCAGCAGACTGGAGCACAGAAGCTATAACCGGCAATGAGGTAGCAGACCTCATTGCCTTAAATACTAACCCCAACCAATCAGAGCCTAGCTCTGTCAGAATACTGCCCATATTTAATTAGCCCACAGGCTATCTATGTGCGCACGCGCCCAGCAGTTCCCCTTGCTGGGACGCGGCGCTCTAACACACAGCTTCCCGACCGTGGCCTAGGCAACGGCCGGGCCGAGCCCCCGGAAGTGACGTCCCGGTCGCCATAGCGATGGCCGGGACGGAGGTAGGGGAGTCGCGGTGGCTGGGCACCGCCGCGGCTTGTAACAATGTGATGCTGTTTGGGGAAAATGAGGTCTATTTATTAAATGTGATTATGAGTTATATAATGCTTGGGGTGGTTGTGGGAAATGGTTATATTTATATTATATTTATTAAACGTAAATGCTATTTAATTTCTTGCTGGGGTTATTTGGAGGGAGGGAAATAGGTTTATTTATTAAATGGGAATACTATTAATTTAATGTCAGGGCTAGTTGGAGGGAAATAGATGTATTTATCAAATGTGAATACTAGTATTTTAATGTTGAGACTGGAGGTAGGCCTAATTTTAAAATGTGGGTGCTATATTAATTTAACACCGGGGGGGTAAATGTATCAAACTGCGAATTTGACAGCGTGTTGAAATCGCGGCAAATCGCGGGTTTACCCGCGATTTTTTTAAAAAAAACTGGAAATGTATTAAGCTGCGATTTTGACACTCATGTTCAAAATCGCTGGTCATCTCTGGCGATTTTGAGCGATGTAAACACTCCCGAGTTTAGCTAACTCTCCTGTGTTTGGCAAACTCTCCTGTGTTGTGAGTGAGTTGTAAACACATCACTGTTACACTGCCCCTGTCATACAGCTGCCGGAGCTCCGGCAGCTGTAAAAACTGTAAAGAACAGATCAAAGTGGAAAAAAAAAAAAGCGTGGGGTCCCCCCTTCATTCAGTCTTAACCCTAGTGCTGCGAGACTACTGCTGGTTCCATGAAAATCGGGGAAAAATTTTGCATGGGGTCCCCCCTGTTTTCATGGAACCAGCACTAGGCAAACCAGCCGGGGTTGGAGGCACTATAGCAGGGGGACATGCGGCAGGGGTCCCCCTGCCATAATGACTAACCAACCCCAGGCTGTTCAGCGCTGGGCTGGATTCCCTAGGGAGTGGGGTCCGTGGAAAAAAAACGAGCGGGCCTCCCCCCTAGGGACACCCAGTCCAGTGCTGATAGCACTAGGGCTTTTCCTACACCCCTGGGCGGTGGGTGTAGAGTAATAACGGCGCAATAAGTGATAAAAAAAAACAAACCAACGCCATTTTGTTTTGTGGAACTACAAGTCCCAGCCAGCCAGGTTGCAATAAATAGTGTGGGCATGCTGCTACTTGTATAACTACAACCAGCCTACCTATGACAGCCAGAACCACAAGTGCCAACATGCCCTGACACCCACGGCTGGCTGGGACCTGTAGTTCCACAAAATAAAATGTTAACAAAATCACAACATCCTGGTTAAAATCACTAACATTTATTAAAAATAATAAACCCACAATAATGACAGTAAACACCCTCATTTACACCACATCATTTTATTAAAAATAATAAATACCCTATACTCACCAATTAAGTTTTCATCTGTTGTCAGCAGCTTTCAATCCCAAAATGAATGTCACCAAAGTCCAAAATAAACTTGTATCCAAAGTCTATGACCATGTCCCAAATAAATTTGTAATTCCAAAAGTCCTACTTGTAATGTCTTCTGTTCTTCTGCCCAGGGGGGCCCATTGTTGATTGCAGTCTTCTGTTCTTTGGCCAGTGGGGCCCCATATTTGTAATATCTCCGAATCTTCTTGCTTGATTGAAGAAAAATAAAAAAAGGGAGGAGCCGCCGCAAACAGCTCCTACCTAGTAGGAGCTCCGATACGCAATGAGCTTAGCTCATTGCGCTAGGTCTATTTATAGTATTAGGGGATTTTCCCTAATACTATAAATAGACCAAGCACAATGTGCAGTATTAACAGTGACTGACATGTCCTACACAGCTAAGCCCAAACCTCCTTGTGGGGATCCCTGGTGAATACTGGGGGCATGTTAGACTCTGCCCTTGTTCAGTTGGCAGGCAGTCTCCCATCAAATTTCTAGTGAGTTTGTGGCAATGACATACTAATTTTTATAATCCTGTTATACTTTTAAAATGTAGGGAAAGAAACGAGACTACTAATGATATGAATATCAATCTCTACACACTTCTGGATGGACCTCTGATGTCTTCCCTCACCAAGCAAACTCCAAAAGACTTTGACTTCTGATACACAAACCTGGGTGTATCCTTAAAATAATAATAATAATAATAATAATAATAATAATAAGAAGAAGAAGAATAAATAACAAAGTGCATGATCATACTGTAGTATAAGCCAATACTTTAAGACTCTGCATATATGAGGAATGAGTGAGTAGATAAATTTACCACAATCCTCTGCTCTGTTCAATGATTTGGCTATGTATTCAAGTAATTGCAGATAATTAATTGTGTAGCAGAGCTTCCCCTGCTCCATTTCTCAGATATACATCTCTTTTTTACTTACATTGGGCCTGAATCATCTTCAAAAGTAAGTCCTGTTGAATGCCATATTTTGTGTGAAATTGCTCTGCACATGTTCAGAAACTGACTTTACATCAGTGAATGCAAGTGCATGCAATTCAAGTTCAAACTCATACGACACTTCCGACTGCCTATGATTAGGACCACCTAGGTGGTCAAAGTACAGTACAGGCATTCCGAATCCGAGTGCACACACATTCATCTAATTCAAGCTCTGGATATCTCTGAGGTACATGATTTTTATATGCATCACTTGCACCAGCTACAAGGCAGGTGTAAAATGCTAAATCAAAGTGATGACAAACGTGTATGCATACAGAAGTGGAAGTTGCTCAATCAATTTATAGGCTCATAGCAGGTGCTTGAAAGGTTGGGGTTATCTTAAAAGGAACAAACACACAAAATTTTCCCCCAGCACACTGCTATAGCCAGCAAAAGACCTGCCATTTCTACTGTAGATAAAAATGCAAAAGTCTTAGTTGCACACATTTGCAAATGTATGTTAAAGCCACCCACCACTCCACTGCGCTTTTGCTAATAGGGTGGTCCTAACTCTAAACAGTGTGAGTCCCATATATTTGGTCCATACATATGTGTATGCATGTCAGAACATGTGTTTGCAAGAAGGAGAAACTGTAAAAATGCATTTTCTATACAATTCGCACTAAGAACATGCTGATATATGTGTTTTATGTGAAAAAAATTGTAAAAAATATTTTTTTAAAATGTATTTTTATTTAATGATAATAGAGGTTTTAATGCATTTAATATGTTTTCCCATGTGTTCTGATGGGACATTATACTGCACATATGCATTGTGCATATCCTGCAGTGTGTTCTGTCTGTATGCATACTACAAGTATTGTATAGCCTGAGCGTACTTAAACCCAAATTTGAATGAAACATTTCTTGAGATCCTCTTGTACTTGTGTACTGCTGTACATGCTGCGATTTCCATCCCATTTTAAAAAATGCAAATTGAGTCCACCTAGCGTTCCTTGATGAATTAGGCCCATTTTATACAACTACACATGAATCTATTAGCCCACTTAGTGTACAAATCATCATATGCTATTATTCTTACTGTAACAAATTTAATTTTAGGAAACTCATTTATAAGCATTCTTGGATGGTAGTTGGATGCATGCAATTAATTATCCCTGTCAGTCGACTTCTTGTGCAAATCTGCAGCAACATTACAACAGAAAGAGAAAGAGGGATAGCTAAATAGTATCAATTTAATTGAGGGTCATTGCTCACTAGTGTGTACTACAAAATCCTTTAAAGATTGCTCATCACATTTCCAACATAGGAATATGCTATCAATGAAGTGACAATATCTACTTACCATTGACCCATACATAAAGTTCTTCCGAATATACATATTCTTTATATCCATCATTAACATGTTTGCAAAATTGTTTGCAAAATTTCCCTTTGTCTGCAAGTAGTATTCCTTTCCAAATGTTAAGTATTTTTCTGATAGACGTGAAAAAGTGTGCAAAGCAAATCTCAAAATCTGGTATCTCAAGTATTCTCCTGAAGATAGTCACACTGACAATACTATCGACTTTCCTGAAGGCTTTCAATAATTTTTATGTTTGCCACACAGCTAAGCCCAAACCTCCTTGTACCAGGCAGGGCCGGATTAACCCGTGGTCTAACTGGGCTATAGCCCAGGGGCCTCGGGCATCCAGGGGGCCCTTCAAAGTCCTCAGCAGGATTATTGATCGATCCAGGGGCGGGGGCGCCCCCAGCCCGATCAATGCTGCTGAGCACTGTCAGTCCAGTCCTCCGTCCCCGGCGCTCAGTACTCTGCTTACTGAGGAGATCTCGCGAGTGAACTCTTGCGAGATATCCTCAGTAAGGAGTTTACAGCGCGCCGGGGACGGAGGACTGGACTGACAGGTAAGCACTTGGGGGAAGGGGGGCCCTCGCGGGGGACGGGGGGCGGCGGGTGGCTCACATTGGCTCACATTGGGGGCCTCACGGGGGAATGGAGGCGCCCTTAGCCCAGGGGTCTCCATTCCCTTACAAAGTACTGGGGCTGCTTGTGGGCTCTGTCCTGTCTGTGTAGTGGCCAGCCTGTTGGGATACCCTGATCTTACTCTGTATGTTGATGGAAGTTGCAACAGATCTGAGCAAGGTGTTTTACAGTCAGGATATGCAGTAGTTGCTGACAATGAGCTAATGGCAGCTATGCAGGGCCAGACTAGCCATCTGGCACTTCTGGCAAATGCCAGAAGGACCGATGGTCAGATGGGCCGGTCTGATCTGTCAGTGCACTGAGACTTCCTGGTCACATGTGCTGCGCGCAGCACTGCGCGTGGCACATGTGAACAGTACAGGTCCTGGAAGGCAGCAGAGGAACGAAGAGCGGAGAGAAGCAGACAGGCAAGAAGCTGAGAGGGTAAGTACAGAAAACGGGGGGGGGAGAAAAGGTGCCAGACAGACAGACAGAAAACGGGGGAGAAGAGAAAGACTGCCACACAGGAAACGGAGGGGGGGGAGGGGAAATAATATTGCCCACTACTGTGTAGCATAATATCAACTGGGGGTACTATTGGGGCATAATATCAACTGGGGGCACTATTGGGGCATAATATCAACTGGGGGCACTTTTGTGGCATAATATCAACTGGGGGCACTTTTGTGGCATAATGATTTTGGGGCACTATTGTGTGGTAAAATATGATTTTGGGGCACTACTGTGTGGTAAAATATGATTCTGGGGCACTATTGTGTGGTAAAATATGATTTTGGGGCAATACTATGTGGTAAAATATGATTTTGGGGCACTACTGTGTGGTAAAATATGATTTTGGGGCACTACTGTGTGGCATAATATCAATTGGGGGCATGTACTCAGGCATGAGGGAAGGAGGAGAATGTTAATATAATGTGGGTGTTAGGAACCCCTCCAGCCGGCACAACACAACCCGGAGTCTACTCTGCCAGTCAGGTGTTCACTGGAGCCCCTGATGGTGGGGACAGACTGGGCTGCAGACTGACAGAGGGTCGTGAAGTGTGTACCGGCTGGGGAGAACCCAGGCATGAAGAGTCAGGTCCACGCAGAGGTCAAAGGCCGGCAGCAGGTATCAGCATTGATGAACAAGCTGAGGTCAGAGGTCACAGGCAAAGTAGCAAAACGGGTAAACAAGCCGAGGATCAGGGTCACAGGAAACACGAGCGAAGTCCAATACAAACCCAGGGGTCATACACGGGGAGTCAAACGTAGATATCAGGACACAGGAACAGGAACAAAGCAGGTCAGCAGACTGGAGCACAGAAGCTATAACCGGCAATGAGGCAGCAGACCTCATTGCCTTAAATACCCAGCTGAACCAATCACAGGTTGAACACACTCCTGCAGGTTAATAGAGCAGTCACTAATAGAGCCAATCAGGGCTTGCCCCTGGCCTGCACAGTTGCAGGCTAATGCCTGTAATTGCCTCCTATACTGCCCATATTAATTAGCCCACAGGCTATAGAACGCTGCGCCCGGCTTCCTCCTATTGCCGGGACGCAGCTCTGAAGCTTCTGCTGGTTGCCCCGGCAACGGCCGGGTTATGGCCGGAAATGACGTCCCGGTCGCCATGGCGACGGCCGGGACGCGGGTGAGTGAGTCGCGGCGGCTGGGCACCGCCGCGGCTCGTAACAGTGGGAGGCAGACTAATTAATTTGATGGTGGAGTTTAGGTGGGGGCTAATTATTTAATTTGTGCTATTTTATTTCTGGGGTGATGTGGGTTAATTTTATATTAGGGGCTAGCAATTTAAAATAGGGTGATTGGACCTTTCAATTAATAGTCCCCAAACCACCCCAGCATTAAATTAAAGTGGGGCTGTTTGGGAAGAAAATATGAATTTAATGGCAGTGATGGTTTGCGGGAAATAGCATTTACGTTTAATAAATAACCCTATTTCCCTCCCTCCAAACAATCCCAGCCATAAATGAAATAGCATTTACGTTTAATAAATATACCTATTTCATTTATGGCTGGGATTGTTTGGAGGGAGGGAAATAGGTTTATTTATCAGCAGCAGCAGCTATTTATATTAAATGTAAGTACTAGTATTTTAATGTTGGGACTGGATGGAGGCCTAATTATAAAACATGGGTTGTATTGATTGAACACCAGGGCTGGTTGGAGTTTTCTAAATTAGATGTACCCATTTTTTTTCCAATTAGGGCCTCCAACATTCCAGTATTCAGACAAGCAGCAACTGAACTAAAGACACCAGGAGCCATAGGTGGTGAAAGTAACAAGACAGGTAGGAGAGAGCAGTCTGCCAACTGTCCTGAATCTGGTGGGGAAGTCCCGAATTTTGGTGACTGTCTCGTTTAGTGAGATTTGATACGACTACAAGGACAGTTGGGAGGTATGTCCCATTTCACACTGTACTGCTTGTGAAGGCAGAGCTGTGTGCAACTAACAGTATTGCACACAGTATTGCCTGTGTATTTGTCTAACATTTGTCTAAAATGATAGCCATGTTACATAATAGGGGCTCCCTGTCTTAAACACCCCAGGCCCCCCAAGTGTTAATCCAGCTCTGGTTAGCAGGAGGGAGCGGATAGCTGCACCAAGTCTCTGGATAGGACACAGACTGCAGAGCAAGAAGAGGAGCTCTAGGTCTCACAAGATTTGGTAATCTTGTGAGACTAAGAGCTTCCCTGCTCACTCTACAGGAAGTTCCCACTCTGTTGGATGTCAGCAGCACCAGAAGCATAGATAAGTACAGTAGGCTGGGGGTGTCATAATGTGCCTCGGGGATGGCGTGGTAAATGTAATGTTTTATTTTAATGTATGTATCATTGCCCCATGTGGCCACACCCACAACACAATCACGCCTTTTTCGGTGCTGCCGCCCAGGCCCACCTCGGTTTCTTTCCTGCTGGAACTAAGATGGGCCTGTGGACTATAAATGCCAGGGCTGATTTTTAGTCCCAGTCCGGCCCTGCAGCTATGGCATTATCACCTCCACTCTCAGCACAGATGGCAGAGGTTATAGCGCTTACTAGAGCCTGACACAACTGTAAATATATACACAGACTCAAGGTACACATTTGGTGTAGCTCATGATTTCAGGGTTTTATGGAAAATGATAACATTAAATGGCACACCCACTGTACATGCTAAGGTAGTAAAAAACTGTTGAAAGCATTAATGCTACCAAAAGCAAAAGGCATCATGAAATTTCAAGCACACACCACAAGCAAGGATGTGGGGCCTGATTCATTAAGGAAAGTCATTAAGCAAAGTAAAAAAAATAAAATAGCAAATTTTCACCTTGACAAAACCATGTTGCATTGGAGGACGAAGTAAATTTAAAATGTGGGGACAGATTTATATTTGGGGTAGGGCATGTCCTAGATCAACTTTGAATTTCAGTGTACAAATAAGCTATCACGTATTTGTGTACTACATGAAAAACAGACAGTATTTAACTTATGTGCAAAATAGAACACTCATTTGCACTCCTTGCATTTAACATGGTTTTGTCCAAGAGACTGAAATAAGCATCCTCTTCAGTTAAGATCAAAAGAAAGAACTAATTTGCATCCCTTGTATTGTAACATGGTTTTGTTCAGGAGAAAACTTACTCATTTTTTTGCCTTACTTTCCTTCGTGAATCAGGCCCATGATGTCCAAAGATAATGACGGAGCTGACAAAGCAGCAAAGTCAGCAGCAGAAAATAGGTTGAAAAAACAAAAATGTGAAATAATCACTGTTTCTGTAAACCCTGATGAGCAAATGTTAATCTCTATGCAAAAAGTTTATTCTCTACAGGCAGCAGGGAGGATGTGAACCAGATCACACAGGTTTGAGGTGCAGTAATGATGGTAAACCTGTTGCACCAAAAAATTTGTACCCTGTTTTGGCATAGCTTAGTCATGGTTTAGCACACTTATCAAAGACTGCTATGGCTCAATTAATTAAGGCCTATTGGTATGCTCCAGGATTCTTTACATTAGCTACAAAATTCTGTGATAGCTGTTTAACCTGCAAATCCTGGACACACTGTTCCCACAGAACCAGCACACCTCCCAGCTACAGAGGGATCATTCAAAGTAATCCGGATTGATTTTATTCAACTCCCAATTATAAGAAAGTTGCAATATGTTTTGGTTTGAGTGGATTTATTTTCTGGGTGGGTGGAGGCATCTGCCTCCCTCTCTGCCTTGCCTTACACTGGCTCTCCTACGCTTGCAGAATACTTTATAAATTGCTATCCCTCACCAACAGGCCCTCTCCCACTCCACTGCCCCATACATCTCCAAAATCCTCTCCATTCACACTCCATCCCGCTCCCTGCGAGTAACCAATGACTGTCGCTTCTCCTCCACTCTGATCACCTCATCCCACTCCAGAATCTAAGATTTTTCCCAGGCTTCCCCCGTCCACTGAACGATCTCCCATGCTCCATCCGACTGTGCCCTAACTTGTGCACCTTCAAACATGAACTTAAAACTAATCTTTTCCTCAAAGCCTACCACCCATCCATCCTAACCTCTCCATGTGTGGTGAAACGAGGGATTAATATCACCTCAACCAGTCTGTTCCTTGTTTCTCACAAACTGTGGACTATAAAAACATATACTTTTTCTATCCCTCTGGTTTCCCATATTTGTCAGTCATATTTAAACTTGTATATATTCTATTTGTAAGTAGTTAAAATGTCTGCCAGCATGGTTTTCTTATCTTGCAGACTAGTCTATTGTTTCAGCCTAGGCAAAAGGATTATTGTCCACCACTCCTGTATGAATGCACATCACACCAGGAGATCTCATGTGTTAAGATAGGGAAAATGTCAACCGATAGAGCTCTATGTTTAATTACAGAGGACTACATAGTGTATTTAAATGTAATGTGTCTGGATTGTGATTTATCCTGTTTAAACAGACTCTGCTGTATAGCCACAGAACAATACCTATACTTTATTTTAACAAGAGTGGCTCATCTGCTATCCCTTTGTTTGTGTTTTTACCTGAAAAGGTAAATACAGAAAAGGACCAATCAGGCAGGTCCTGAAACTCCTGAGAAGGTAATTTATGGCCTTAAAAAGTAGCTCCAGAGAACAGTAAATTGGTATTCACTATCCAGTGATAGCTGAAGTTAGGCTGGTGTTAAGATCCAGGGGCCTGATTCATTAAGGATCTTAACTAAAGAGGATCCTTATTTCAGTCTCCTGGACAAAACCATGTCAAATGCAAGGAGTGCAAATGAGTGTTCTGTTTTGCACATAAGTTAAATACTGACTGTTTTTTCATGTAGCACACAAATACTTGATAACTTATTTATACACTGAAATTTAAAGTTGATATGTGTGTGTTACATGAAAAAACAGTCAGTATTTAACTTATGTGCAAAACAGAACACTCATTTGCACTCCTTGCATTTAACATGGTTTTGTCCAGGAGACTGAAATAAGGATCCTCTTCATTTAAGATCCTTAATGAATCAGGCCCCAGATCTCTGCCCTGACAGGAAAGGGAAAATTGGTCCGTGGAGTATTGTTTTTGCCCTGGTCTACTTCCCCAGGTCTTGGGGTGCTGTGTGTCGGCCAAAAGCAGAGTGACAGTGACTCAGGACCACTGCCTTGCTGGTAGTCTCAATGGAGAGAGGGGAAGTGTTATGAGCCGCGGCTCCCCGAAGTGCCGCCGCGACTCACTTCCGGCGGTCCCAGGTGTCCCGGCCGTCTCTATGATGACCGGGGCGTCACTTCCGCCTCCTGCGTCCCGGTTGCCTAGGCAACAACCGGGACGCTCTGACTCGCCTGCTGCAACGCCTGGCCAGCTGTCATACAGCCGGGCACAGGCGCGCAGGAGGAAATTATGAATTTAACAGCTGCAGCTGCCAGGGACTCTGAAGGACGGTAGGCGGTATGCTTTTATACTTGTCTCTCTATTTTGTATTCCAGTGCTTAGAGGAACTATTATTTCTGTCAGGCTTAATTGGGATTGGCTACATGTATGGGAGAAGATTCTGCTCGTTGCCTGATTGGTTCCTCTCACTATTTAAGGCAAGTGAGGACATAGCCTCATTGCCAGTTATAGCTTCCTGTGTAGCTAGGCTCCTGTTCCTGTTTCCCTGTTCCTGTACTGTATTCTAGTTTGGATTTCCCATGTATGACCCCTGGCTTGTTTCTGGACCTCGTTGTATTGCCTGTGACCCCTGACCTTGGCTCGTTATCTGGTATCGCTGCCTGCTGCCGGCCCTTGACCTTTTGCTTGGATCTCACACTGCTGTGTTCTACTTCGCTACCTCAGGGTTCTCCCCAGTCAGTGCACATTACATGACCCTCCGTTCGTCTGCAGCCAAGTCTGTCCCCACCAATAGGGGCTCCAGCAAACACCAGACTTCGGAGCAGACTCCAGGTTTTGTCGTGCTGACTGAAGGAGTTCCTAACATTATAACTGGCCATAAAGACGATCCTACCCTCCTCTAATGGATCCCAGTCCGGCTCAAGTCCTAGCGGGACAGATCCAGGCCGTTTCACAGGTGGTTCAGGATCTTTCAATCAGGCTGTCTGCTCAAGAAGAAGCCGCCAAGGCCTCACATGCTACTATGGCACCAGCCCTTGAGCCTAAGTTAAACCTTCCGGACTGTTTTTCGGGTAATAGAGCCTTGTTTCGGAATTTCAAGCAGAGCTGCAAGCTATATTTCCGTCTCAGGCCCCGCTCCTCGGGTTCGGAGCAACAAAGGGTTGGTATAATCATCTCCTTACTTCAGGGCGACCCTCAGTCCTGGGCGTTCAGTTTGACCCCGGTTAATCCTGCAGTCCGTGGACGCCTTTTTCAACGCCCTTGGTCTTCTATATGATGATCCCGACCGTGTGGCCTCTGCTGAATCACATCTGAGAGCGCTAAGACAAGGACGACGTTCTGCGGAAGAATATTGTGCCGAGTTCAGACGCTGGTCGGTCGATAGTCAGTGGAATGACCCCGCGTTACGGAGTCAGTTCCGCCAAGGGCTCTCGGAGCAGATAAAAGATTCCCTGGTCCAGTACCCTTCGTCACCCTCCTTGGAGGCCTTAATGCAACTAGTCATTAAGATTGATCGCAGGATCAAAGAGAGGAGATCTGAAAAGGAGGCTGCTTCACCATCATGGTCCCCTCCGGTCGACTACTCGGCCCCTCAGGACTCGTCGGAGCCCATGCAGTTAGGGGCTTATCGCCTGTCCCCCGAGGAAAGATCCAGGAGACGATCGCTGGGACTATGTCTATACTGCGGCAATAAGGGTCATCTCTTGCGCACCTGTCCTAACAAGGCGGGAAAAGACCAGGCCTAGGAGTAAAGGAAGAGGTACGCCTAGGTCTCCAAATGGTCTCTTCCAAGAATTCTGTTCTCATACCTGCCCGGCTCATGTATAGAAATCGGTCTGTTTCCATCCCTGCTTTCATAGATAGCAGTGCAGCTGGGAATTTCCTGGATGTAGAATTCGCCCAAGTACTGGGGATTCCTTCAGTAAACTTAGACTCGGAGATCACGGTCTGTGGATTGGATGGTAAACCATTGACTGATGGAAGGATCTCATTCCAAACTCCGCCTCTGCACCTTACCGTGGGAGCTCTCCATTCCGAAGTCCTCTCATTTTTTCTGATTCCCTGTTCCTCCGTACCATTGATTTTAGGGCATCCTTGGCTCCAACTCCACAATCCTCACATCGATTGGGGCACCGGTGAGATCCTACGATGGGGTAAGACCTGTTCATCAACCTGCCTCACCCTTCCCCTTCGGGTGGATCTGCCTAGTCCTGAAACTCTACCTTCACCATACCAGGAGTTCCACGACGTGTTCTCCAAGAAGGAGGCAGATTCTCTTCGTCCGCATCGTAGCTACGATTGCTCCATTGATCTGGTTCCAGGTGCCAAGCTTCCTAAGGGAAGGTTATATGCTCTGTCCATTCCTGAGACTAAGGCTATGGATGACTATGTGGAGGAGAACCTACGTAAGGGATTCATTCGGCCGTCTAAATCCCCATAGAAGCCGGTTTCTTCTTTGTGGCCAAAAAGGATGGGACTCTTCGACCATGCATCGACTATCGGGGCTTGAATGGGATTACCGTGAAGAATACCTACTCTTTGCCTCTCATCTCAGGTGCTCTTTGATCAGCTCAAACAGGCCACGATCTTCTCCAAGATTGATCTGAGAGGAGCATATAATTTGATCCGGATCAGAGAAGGGGATGAGTGGAAGACGGCTTTCAACACCCATTCAGGCCATTACGAATATCGGGTCATGCCCTTTGGCCTATGTAATGCCCCCACGGTGTTTCAAGATTTTATCAATGATGTCCTACGAGAATTTTTGGGAAAATTCGTTGTGGTCTACCTTGACGACATCTTGATATATTCCAAATCATTGGAGCAGCACCGTATACAAGTCAAAAAGGTCCTCCTCAAACTGCGCCAACACTGCCTTTTTGCCAAACTCGAGAAATGTGAGTCCGAGGTCACCCAGGTCACATTCCTCGGATATGTCATCTCTCCTTGTGGCTTCTCTATGGACCCCAGTAAGGTCCAGGCAATTCTTAAGTGGGTCCGGCCCAGCAATCTAAAGGCCATACAGAGGTTTTTAGGATTCGCTAACTACTATAGACGATTCATCCAATCATTCTCAGTGTTAGTGGCGCCTATCACTGCCCTTACCCGAAAAGGGGCCGATACTGCTAATTGGCCTTCCGTTGCGGTGACATCCTTCCAGGCTCTCAAGGATGCTTTCGTCTCTGCACCCGTCCTCAGACATCCCAATCCGGAACTACCATTTGTTATCGAAGTAGATGCCTCGGACGGCGGGGCTGGGGCCATCCTCTCTCAGAAGGATCTTGAGGACCACAGGCTGCACCCCTGTGTATTCTTTTCTAAGAAATTTTCTTCTGCTGAGACTCACTACGATGTGGGTAATCGGGAATCGCTAGCAGTTAAATGGGCATTCGAAGAATGGCGACACTGGCTAAAAGGGGTTAACCATGTTATCACGGTGTATACCGACCATAAAAATTTGCAATATATTCAATCCGCTAAGATTGTGAATTGCCGACAAGCCCGGTGGGTCCTCTTCTTTTCCGGTTTTAAATTCACTATTACGTTCCGGCCAGGATCCAAAAACACGAAAGCTGACGCCTTATCTCGCAGCTTCGTTCCACAGAACCCTCTTTTATTGTTCCCGCATCCAAGATTATTCTTGGTCTGACTCAGGATCTCAGTAAGATTCTCCATGACCTTCAACAAGGGTAAATTATTCGTACCTGACCATTTGAGAAAAACGGTTCTAGTGGAATGTCATGATAACAAGACTTCGGGTCATCTTGGAGTATACAAAACGGTGGAACTTTTGTCTCGTTCAGTCTGGTGGCCTTCGTTATCCGCGGATACCAAGAAATTTGTCTTATCCTGTGAATCCTGTGGCAAGAATAAATCCTCCCGCAAACTCCCTGCAGGTCCCCTGATGCCTCTGTCTGTTGCAGTAAGACCCTGGACACACATATCCATGGACTTCATCGTGGAACTGCCTCGATCATCCAGCTTTAACACCATCTGGGTGATAGTAGACAGATTTAGTAAGATGGCTCACTTCGTTCCCCTTGCAGGACTACCGTGTGCCAAAACATTGGCTTCCCTATTCATTCAGCATGTTTTCAGGCTCCATGGACTGCCCATTAACATTGTTTCAGACCGTGGCTCCCAATTTGTCGCTACTTTCTGGAAGGCGTTCTGTACTCAATTGGGGATCAAGATTTGTCTGTCATCAGGGTATCACCCACAGTCCAACGGACAAACGGAAAGGGTCAACCATTCCTTTGAGCAATTTCTCCGTATTTATGTAACCAAATGCCATAGTGACTGGGCTGCTCTGCTTCCCTGGGCAGAGTTTGCCTATATCAACTCGTGCCATTCTTCTACTCTGGTATCCCCATTTATCTGTAAACTGGGATTCCATCCTCGGTCCAACTCACTGGAAGTTCCGAATCAAGCTAAACCTAGTTCTTCGACTTCTCATCTGGGCCGGATATGGAGAAAGGTTCACATTGCCCTCAAACAAGCTTCATTCAAGTCTAAACATTATGCTGATCGGCATCGTGGACCATGTTCTTTCAAGGTTGGGGACAAGGTGTGGCTGTCCACCCACAACATTAAACTTAAGCAACCTTGTAGGAAGTTAGGTCCCAGGTTTATTGGACCCTTCTCCATTATTAAACGAATTAACCCTGTGGCTTTTAAGTTAAAACTTCCTTCTTCACTCAAGATTCCTAATACCTTTCATTGTTCTTTGCTAAAAGCAGTCACATGGTCGCATAAGTTCAGACCACATCAATTGCACAGACCTCGTCCTGTCTCTGTCAGAGGGCACCAGGAGTTCATCATTGAAAGAATTCTAGACTCCAAAAAGGTGCAAAGCCAGATCCACTTTTTGGTCCACTGGAAGGGCTATGGCCCGGAGGAACGGTCTTGGGTGCCGTGGAAACAACTCCATGCTGACCAGCTCATTAAGGACTTCTTCAAAAAGTATCCTGGAAAACCTGGAAGTCGGGGTGCCTTGACCCCTCCTCAAGGGGGGGGTACTGTTATGAACCGCGGCTCCCCGAAGGGCCACCGCGACTCACTTCCGGCGGTCCCAGGCGTCCCGGCCGTCTCTATGATGACCGGGGCGTCACTTCCGCCTCCTGTGTCCCGGTTGCCTAGGCAACAACCGAGACGCTCTGACTCGCCTGCCGCAACGCCCGGCCAGCTGTCATACAGCCGAGCGCAGGCGCGCAGGAGGAAATTATGAATTTACCAGCTGCAGCTGCCAGGGACTCTGGAGGACGGTAGGCGGTATGCTTTTATACTTGTCTCTCTATTTTGTATTCCAGTGCTTAGAGGAACTATTATTTCTGTCAGGCTTTATTGGGATTGGCTACATGTATGGGAGAAGATTCTGCTCATTGCCTGATTGGTTCCTCTCACTATTTAAGGCAAGTGAGTTATAGCTTCCTGTGTAGCTAGGCTCCTGTTCCTGTTTCCCTGCTCCTGTACTGTATTCTAGTTTGGATTTCCCGTGTATGACCCCTGGCTTGTTTCTGGACCTCGTTGTATTGCCTGTGACCCCTGACCTCGGCTCGTTATCTGGTATCGCTGACTGCTGCCGGCCCTTGACCTTTTGCTTGGATCTCACACTGCTGTGTTCTACTTCGCTACCTCAGGGTTCTCCCCAGTCAGTGCACATTACACGACCCTCCGTTCGTCTGCAGCCAAGTCTGTCCCCACCACTAGGGGCTCCAGTGAACACCAGACTTCGGAGCAGACCCCGGGTTTTGTCGTGCTGACTGAAGGAGTTCCTAACAGGGAGAAGCTTAAATGGATAGACAGCAGTCCCTGAGAGTGGCTAGGATACTGGTGAGGTGTTATCATTATACCCTGTATGTTCTATGTGCCAGACTGCAGTGTTATTTGTTGTAGGTTATTATTTAAATATGTTTATTACTGTTTGGTGCTACCATTTTGTTAAATAAACTTATTTATTTTATTTCGGATATTTGCCTGGGCGATTTTAAACCTTTGATAGGTACCGAATAGGCCAGCTGTGCGGCACAGAAGGTTATATTAAACACGGTATCATCACACCATGTTTGATCTCCTCACCTCTCTTCCCGTGTCCTGCTACTCGTTCCTCTTGAGATTGATCCCCTCTGAAACGTCATTGTACCTCCTGTTTGCCCTCTCTTTAGGATGTAAGCTCTTCCCTCCTGTCTTTCTACCTAGTCTTCTCCTCCAACTCCACTTTGCTAGCTATGTTTGGTATTTTTGTTTACTTTTCTGTATGGCGCTGCAGAAATCATGTGGCATCCTATAAATAAAGATTAATAATAATAATAACAATAATAATAATAATAATAATAATAATAATAATTTGCAATAATAATGAAAAATGTTGGAAGTTATTGCCCACACCTACCAGGACTGGTCAGACTGATGGTCAGTGGTCTAACACACACTGCTGGCTGTAGTGCTCACATAGTGCTTGTTATAATAGGAGAAACAATGGTTTATTCTATTATAATAGGACTCTGTTGGGATCTAAGAGCCGGGTGGCAAGTAAAAACAGCTGGGTGGAGCACCCAGGAAATAGGTGCTGGGGAGAACACTGCTTTTTTTGGGAAACTCACTAATGTTGCAATGGGCCCTTTACCATACTTATTTACAGGAAATTACTTGATCGTTAAATACTTGGCACAAGTGAGCAGACAAATAAGGGAGATCCGTGATGCACTGCTTTCTACTTATCCACCTGATATTGATAAATGTCATGATCTAAATTCAGGTGACCATGTGATGATAAAGGTGTTTGTAACAAAAGGAGGACTGTCTGATAGGTGAAGTGCTGACCTGTACACAGAGACAGAGGAATCAGCAGCACAGGAGCAGGTAAGTTTCTAACAACACCCCTTTTCCAAGACAGTAATATCTTGTACTAGTGCTTATTTAGAAATATTGATAAGAGAATAAGCATCTCCAAACTTCAGAGACAAGGCCTCATATTTTAACACATTGTGGATAAGGAGGTACATTCTTTGAGTAGAAGTGCACATAATTAACAGTTATCCAATCAGTGTAAATGCCAGGCTAAATGCTCCATTGCGTAAGAGTGCCAAGATTATTGCTTATAAAACATATGTACAAATGTATTATTGTCTTAGACCAGATAGATCTGTGTACACAAGAATTAATAAATCAGACTACCTCTTTGAAACAGCTGTGACAGTAGTGGGAAGAATTACAAACCTGGTGTGGCCACGGCCTTCAGCAGTTATGGAAGGGGCTCCAAGAAGCCGCTGTACAGGGGTCGAAAGTCAAGTTCGCGGCCCGGCTACTGATTATAATCATTATCACGCATATCATTACACCAGCCCCACAGCACCCAGAGATCCCCATCCTGAGAAGTATACCTACATATGCATTCACATCTAAACACCCGCATACTGTACTCAGCCTACTCTTGTCCACCTCTGCTGGCACCCATTCCCCTTTACCAGCCATAAAAAGATGTACGTAATCGATATTCAAAAAATTATACATAAACCTATGTGTACAAGTTTTTGATGCACATGTACAGTATTTTAGCAAGATTAATGGGGGCACTACTAATTATTAATAATTACACAGGTATCAACCAGTCAGGGGTATCAGAAGCAAGCAGTTTGTACTAGGCGTAGACCCCATTTTTTTGGTTGCTTGTTGTGCAATTTTGCAAACCATATGTTCCTAAATCACACGGTTAGCATGCATGCCATTTGAAAAAATTAGGATGGCAGCTTCAAACTGTATGGTTTATGATTTTATGTGTTGTTTGGCTTTTAGTAAATTTCACATTTTGAAAACCACAAATAAAATTGCCAAAATACTCATGGGTATTTTGCAAGAAACTCTTTAGTAAATCTACACCTAAGTTTTAATTGTGTTCAGGTTTGAAAACGGTCAATCAATTAATCAACTGACTAGCAGCTAAGCTGCTAACCTGTAAATGATATGGATACAATAGCCTACCATTGCTACGAAAGACACCTTGCTGAAAGTGTACTACCTAATGCTCTCCCCAGAGATCTCTACGTATTTGTCACAACAGAGACCACCATGCTTGATATATGGGTATGATAAATTTAATCAAAACCAAACCAAATACTCTGTCTAAAAATGAACAAAATTATTAAAAAAAAAAAGCCTATCTGAAACATAAATTATTTTAGAACACAAAGACAGAACGTTATTAAACTGGACTTTAATATGACAAAACAGTCACAGATAACAAATTGACATACAGAAATACAAATGCAAAACAATTTAAAATCATAGCACACTCACATACACTTTTATGTATTTTGCTGTCTGCGGAGCCCCTAGAAGACAACCTTTAACATTTATTTCAAACATTCTCACTTTGCCGAACCTCCTTCCTTTTAGGTGCCGTCCCTGCTTATTCTCTCCGGTGCAGGGATGGTCGTCTGTGCCTGACGTTCTTGTGTCTGGTTGCTCGGCTTGACTTTGAACTGTTTGACCATCCACACGCACCTCTTACTTCGCTGGGATCTGTCCTGGAGAACTGCAACCCGCATGGAGAAGACCAGGGGCTAGATTTACTAAGCTGCGGGTTTGAAAAAGTGGGGATGTTGCCTATAGCAACCAATCAGATTCTAGCTGTCATTTTGTAAAAGGTACTAAATAAATGAAAGCTAGAATCTGATTAGTTGCTATAGGCAACATCCCCACTTTTTCAAACCCGCAGCTTAGTAAATCTAGCCCTCGGGGTGTGTTAGACTCCGTGCCTCCTGGTGCAGTAACAACAATCTCAGCAAGTAGTCACCATCCATTTAATCAGTGTTGTGACAGTATACTCTGGCCATGAAATAGGTACAGGGGAACCCTGTGACAAGAACTCAAAGACCGCATCAAAGATCAATTGGCCTCCAGTGAATTGCCGTCAGATCATGATGCTCTTATTTCTTTGTGTGTTCAGATTGATTTATGCTTCAAGAAGCGCTCTCAGAAACTAAATCGTTCCCGCCGCTCCATGCCTAACCTAGCTCCACGATTCTAAAATCACATTCCTGTACCAGAGTAACCGACGCAAATTGGGCTGTCTCGTCTTACACCTGAGAAGCATCTGAGAAGGTTTAGGAATCATCTCTGTTTGTATTGTGGCAATTCTGGACACCTTCTGACCCTTGCTCCAAGAGACCAGGAAAACGCCCACCCCCCCTGGGCGGTATCAGGGAGACTACACTAGGAGCTGGGTTTTTCTCCCTGTTCTTCACGGTCTCTAGACTTCTTGATGCCAGTCACTCTTTTTTCTCCTAGGGGGCCCTCTGCAGCATCAGCCTTTGTAAATTCGGGTTTTGTCGGAAACTTCATCTCAGCCGCTATGGCAACTCAATTTCATCTGCCAGTGCAGACCTTACAACAGCCATTTTCTCTAAGTGCTGTAAATGGGAATCCATTACCAGCATCACCCTACCTGTTCGGCTGCTGGTAGGAGTTTTACATTCAGAGTGGATCAGCTTCTTTGCATAACCCAAAACCGCTAACCCCATCATTTTGGAGTTACCCTGGCTCAGAGCTCACTCCCCTCAATTAGACTGGTGCCAAGCACAGGGCATCTCTTGGGGACCCCAATGCAGTAAACAATGTCTTACCTCTATCAAACATCTTCAGTATCTTGTAACATCTTGTCTTTTGAATCTATTTTACCCAGAATCTATGCCTAGTAAGACAGCCTCAGAGAGCTTTTCTCCCCATCGCTCCTGGGACTGTCCCATTGATCTCATGACTGGGAAGCAGATCCCAAAGGGAAGAACTTATCCCTTATCTCTCCCTGAGATGGAAGACATGTCACAGTACATCAATGAATAACAAGGTTTTATCCAGAAATCTTTCTCCCCGCTGGCACATGATTTTTCTTTGCTAAAAAAAATGGATCCTTACATCCAAGGATTGACTGCCAGCAGTTGAACGCCATAACAATAAAAAATCAGTACGCCATGCCGCTCATCTCAGAATTATTTGACCAGATCAGTGGTTCCAAGATATTTACCAAACTTGACCTTTGGATTGCTTATAATATCGCCTTTAATACCTGAGATGGGCATTACGAATATCTTGTAATGCTTTTTGGCCTTTATAATACCCCCGTCGTGTACCAGGCTTTTGTCAATGAGATTTTCCATGACCTCCTATTCTGTTCTGTAGTCGTGTATGTGGACGATATACTGATGTTCTTTCCGGATCTGGTCTCCCATCACTCCCATGTTAAAGAGGTCCTTGTTCGTTAACGGCAATACCAAGTATATTGTAAGCTGCAGAACTGCCTTTTTGATTCTCCTCAGGTACCCTTCCTTGAATATTTAGTCTCCGGATCAGGCTTATAGATGGATCCCAAAAAGGTCAAGGCTCTCATTGACTGACAACAGCCGCATGGTCTGAAGGCAGTCTATCGGTTTGTTAGCTTCGCCAATTATTACTGACAGTTCATCAATGACTTCTCCACTCTCATCTCTTCCATTACCAATCTCACTCTGAAATCCGTCAATCCGAGGCTGTGACTGCCTTCACTTTACTAAAAAAAACCTTTTTCTTCTGCCCGTTTTGAAATAACCTGACCAGTTCAAATCTTTTTTCTTGGAGGTCGATGTCTCTGCCGTAGGAGTTGGAGCTGTTCTTTCTCAAGAATCTTCCTCAGGAAAGTTTCATCCCTGCGGATTCTTGTCCAGGACGTTTTCAACATGTGAGAGAAATTATGGGATTGAAGATAAAGAACTTCTTGCCATCAAGTCCGCTTCAAAAGAATGGTGTTATCTTTTGGATGGAGCCCGGCATCCTATTATTATTTATACTGACTACAAGAACCTCACTTATTTGCGAACTGCCCAGTGTCTAAACCGTCGTCAGGCTCAGTGGTCATCCTTCCTTTCCTGTTTCGATTTTGTCTTGGTTCTAGAAATTCTCGGGCCGATGCTCTCTCCTGGTCCTTTGACAACTCTGAACTTCTTCCTAGTATGGACCCACAACCGATTATTGATCCTGTCAACATTTTAGCATTAACTCAAACATCACCCAAGACTCCTCCTGTCATCTGTTTCTACTTAGAACCTCACCTCTGCATTAAGGCACTCGGTTTTACCTACAGTTCCAAGTTGTCTGGTCATGTTGGAATTAAGAACACTTCAGCCCTCCTTCTACATCATTATTGCTGGCCTACCATTCACCAGGATGTACAAAGTTTTGTGTCTGCCTGCAACGCTTGTGCTCAGCACAAAGTATCTAGATGTTTTCTTCCGGGCCTACTTCTTCCTCTCCCTACTCCAAATTGTCCTTGGTCTAGCATCACTATGGACTTTATACTGATCTATCCTTGAGCCATGGCTCATTTTATTCTTTTGAAGGACCTTCCCTCCGTTTCTGAGTTGGCTACCATCTTTATAAAGGAGATATTCTGGCTTCACGGCTGTCCACAGGAGATTAATTTGGATCAGGGAGTTCATTTTATATCTCTGGGGGGCCTTTTGTAAGAATTTGGGGATTGAGTTGAAATCCTCGTCTAGTTACCATCCACAAACCAATGCTCAGATGGAATGAGCGAATTAAGATCTAAAACTTTTTCTCTGATGTTACTCTTATGGGATTTCGCTTGAATTTGGGTGCAAACCAAGACCAATTTTTCGGAATCTTTTACAGGTTAAAAGCGAGCTGCTGATCATCGTCATAGAACCTTTCCTGTTCTCCACGTGGGTGATAAGGTTTGGCTCTCCACCTGTAACCTCAGACTTTGGGTCCCTTCAATGAAGGTGGCTCCCCATTTCTTCGGACCATTTACTATTATCCAAGCTATTAATCCAGTAACTTTCAAGATTCGTCTTCCTCCCTCTCTTAGGGGGGATTCAATTCCTCCCAGAGTATCGCCGTGCTAAACCTATTACCATTATTACGGTAAATTTAACCCAGCTTTCTGCTCGCAGCTCAGGGAGCATTATTACCGTAATAATGGTAATAGTACGCAGGCCGCGTTACTTTTTACATTAACGTGGCCAACTGAATTCCCCCCTTTAGAGTTCACAACTTTTTTCATATTCCCTTACTCAAACATCTGGTTCTTAACTAATTCTTTCAGGAACCCTCCCAACCACCTCCCTTAAGATTTTAGTCTGGTGAAGAATATGAGTTCAGATGTCTCTTGGACGTTCGTATTTTTCGAGGACAGCACGAGTATTTAGTCCATTGGAAGGGTCTTGGAGAGGATCTGGGTGAACAAGGAAGACCTTCAGGCGCCCGAACTCTTGCTGGAATTTAGTAAAAACCTATAGAAACCCCATTCGGTCAGAGTGAGCTCTGTCAGGTGCCATCCCTGCTTCTTCTCTCCAGCGCAGGGAAGGTCTCCTGTGTCCGATGTTCTCACATCTGGTTGCTCAGCAACCAGATGCGTCACATCCGGCCGGAGCTCCTGCTGCACCATGCATGCGTGTCTGATAGCTAGGCAACGAGATATTGGTTTTCACCTGGTGGCGGCATGTGGCGTCAGCACTGCCAGCAATAAAGCCCTCCTCGCTCCCCTATATAAACTGTATTTTGGCACCATTCGAGCTCCAGCATTGTTTTGGTTATTATTGGATTTCTGACCAGGCTTTTCTCTGACCATTCTTTTGGACCTCACCTTGGTGAATAGGATACTCGGCTTCTGACCTCTGCTTACTTCGACCTCTCTTTTGGATCTTACCTTGGTACTACAGTTGCTCGGCTCGGCATCTGATCCCTGGCTTCCTTGACTTCTACCTACTTCTGACCTCACTACAAGGGTTTGTGGGTATGCCAATCTGTTTTATGTCTGGCTTTATTATGTGTATTGTTCAAACATACTTCTTGTTATCAATTCTATAACTGGGATAACTATCCTTTGTGACATAACAGGTATATAATATGAAGTCCAATAAACATAGTATTATTCTCCATACATATGCATAGGAAAAACAAATATGTTAGATGAACTCATATTATGTTAGATGAACTATGTTATCTCTCTATATTCCGTATCAGGCTGGCATTCATGGATGACATATTTTATGTGGCTAGCTATCCTGACATAAAACAGACTTCTCAAAAATGGATTATAAAAAGTATTGTTTTTATGTATTATCTGTCATGGTTCTATGTGGAATACAGCTAAGGAGCCAGGTATAAGGTGAAAACACACAATGTTTATTGCTGGAAGTACAACCTGATGGTGTACAACTGAGCATACACAGAAATGCAAAAGTAAATACCAGGTACACGGCTGATGCAGGTAAGCGGTGATATGGAGAGGTGCCAGGCAGCAGGTAAACCACAAACACAGCAGAATGGAAAGCAGATAACGTAAAATTGTCTTAAAATTGTCTTAATAGTTCAGTTGAGATTTGCTATGGATCCCCTCCGTATTAAAATTTAGTCTTTAGAAATGATTTATTAAAAGTTGCTATTGTAATAATCAATTATAATAAAAAAAAAACAGCAAAATTATTAAAATGTGCAGTTGTCAGTAGATATGAGAGGTTCGGATTCCTTGAATTCAAACATTGGGGATCTGAGTAAAACCGAGTCATGACTCCCACCAAACTCGGATCTCAGAACGAGGCGAAACATCACTTCCGTTTTTTTTTTTTTGCAAAACGCATGCTATATATATCTACTCCGCTGTCGTTTTCTTCAGTGGCATTTTAGAACAGACAGCATGTAGGAGGAGGTTAGCTGGGGTGCTCTGCTCATAAAATAGCGTTAAGGGTGAACCAGGGACATAAGAAAGCAGTAGAATCCTGTCATTATTGTAAAGCAGCTCTGTAGAGAATAGTCAGCTACAATAGTTTGCTGATCAATTGCTTTTAATTTCATTAATCTTAAATATACTTTACACAGACTAGTGGCTACTGGTTGTTGTTAATGCATTGCATTACATATATACAGACTGAGTAAGATAGATATCATTCTGAACTAACTAGTATATTTATTTCTTTGAGAAAAACAGTGTACATTTGCTGTCAGACTATTAGCAGCAGAATCCAAAAACCAAACAGATTTTATTCTTTTAAACTTGAGAGTTTTTCTAGTGAAAGTAATCTTGTGTGGGGCAGTGACAACTGAAATAATTTAAGGAAAAACTAAGGGCTAGATTTACTAAGCCGCGGGTTTGAAAAAGTGGGGATGTTGCTTATAGCAACCAATCAGATTCTAGCTGTCATTTTGTAGAAGGTACTAGATAAATGAAAGCTAGAATCTGATTGGTTGCTATAGGCAACATCCCCACTTTTTCAAACCCACAGCTTAGTAAATCTAGCCCTAATTGTTTATGGGAGATTCAGCAACAGTTGCACAACCCTCAAAAAAGGCTATATATAATTATATTCTAAACTTTTCTATTCTTCAATACTTGTCTATTTTGGAAGGGTCATTCAGTGAAATCTATATTCAAAGAAGGCTGTTTGTGAGGGTCAGCATGCAGCTGGACCCACCAAAAATGCTATATATTGTAATGTTTTCTATTTTCCCATGCTTGTCTAGTTTGGAAGAACCATTCAGTGAAATCTATATTTGAAAAAGACTGTTTGTGCATGAGGGTCAGCAGCAGATACACACCCCAAAAAAGTAAACAGGGTGTTCTTGTCTTTCACTCAGAGCAGAGTTACCCCTTTATAAAATATAAAACGTATTTGTTAACAGTATATTGTGAAGCAGTGTCATAAGAATTGTAAGATAACTCCTTCCTTTCCTCACTCTCATTGGGTGTTCCAATCCAGCTCCAATCCTTGGAAATCATGAATTACTGTACAGATCAGGAGCAGCCCAGTACCAGTACTACTGTTACGAACTCTACTAGTAAAAAAGGTAATGCAGGAAGAAAGTTGAAGAAAGCATCCCCAAAATCCAAACACTATTTGTCAAATTCAATCTCAAAGAATCTCAAAGAAAACATCAGTGGGTAAATGTATGAAGCTCCAGGTTCTTCAACACCCGCGAGTTCGGCGTATTCGGCGTTTAAATTTAAAGCGGCGCTGTCTTGTAAAGGGAAGTTTCGCTTGGCCCCCAACTTACAAACTTCCTGTTCTTCATCCCGAAGAGCCTATGCAAGTGGGGAGGACCCGCCTGTCGGCCGAAGAAAGGGAGAGGAAATTTCAGAACAAGTTGTGTCTATATTGTGGACAGGGTGGCCATCTTCTGAGTTCTTGTCCTAAACGCCCGGGAAACGACAGGGCCTAACGAGTTCGGGAGCTGTATCGTTGGGCCTCTTTTCTCAGTGTCAGTCAGTTCCTTGTACTAATGATTGCCTGTCTATCCCCATTTCCCTTCAGTTAGGACAGAAGACTTTCCCGCAGTCTGCACTTCTTGACTCCGGAGCCGCAGGAAATTTCATCTCTGCCGCAGTAGTTAAACAATTCGCTATTGCCACACAAGCCTTGGAACAACCCATCTCATTGCTTGCCATTGGTGTGAGAAGAATTCCTGAGGGGTCCATTCTGGTACGCACTATTCCCCTCTCTCTCCAGATCGGAGCGCTTCATCTGGAAAAGATCTCTTTTCTAGTAATTCAGAAATCTACCAACCCAGTCATCCTAGGACTTCCATGGCTTCGTCTCCATTCTCCCGCCTTAGACTGGAAATCAGGTCACATATTGTCCTGGGGACAGTCCTGCTTCTCTCACTGCCTTCAGGAAGTGGTCCCTCCAGATATTCCCAGACGTTCCCAAAAACTTCCTGTGACTCTTTTGCCTGAACCATACCAAGCCTTCTCTGATGGTTTTTGTCAACAAGAGGCCACTAGGCTTCCTCCTCACAGAATCTGGGATTGTGGCATTGACCTTGTACCTGATAAACCTATTCCTAGGGACCGTGTTTACTCCCTTTCCCTTCCGCAGTCTAAGGCTATGGAGGAGTACGTCCAAGAAAATCTAAAGAGGGGCTTCATCCGCAAGTCTGCCTCTCCAGCTGGGGCTGGCTTCTTCTTCGTAAAAAAGAAAGATGGGGGTCTCCGCCCTTGCATAGATTACAGAGGTCTGAATGCTATTACCATTAAAAATCGGTATCCTCTGCCACTGATTTCTGAATTGTTTGATCGTATTAAGGGTGCCACCATCTTCTCTAAACTTGATCTCAGAGGAGCGTATAACCTCATACGCATTAAGGAGGGGGATGAATGGAAAACTACGTTCAACACACGAGACGGCCACTTTGAGTACCTGGCCATGCCCTTTGGGTTATGCAATGCCCCGGCTATCTTTCAGGGCTTTATGAATGCGCTCCTTCAAGATCTCTTGTATCAATCCGTAGTCATCTACTTGGACGACATCCTCATCTTTTCTCAAGATCTAGTATCTCATCGCAGTCATGTACTGGAGGTCCTCTCTCGTATCCGGAGTAATCATCTGTTTTGCAAATTAGAAAAATGCACCTTCGAACAGAAACAAATTCCTTTCCTGGTATATATTATTTCTGGCACCGGACTGCAGATGGACCCCACCAAATTGAAAGCCATACTTGACTGGCCTCAACCTTCTGGTCTTAAGGCTACCCAACGCTTCCTAGGATTCTCCAATTACTATCGTCAATTCATCAAAGGTTATTCTTCTCTTGTGGCTCCCATCACTGCATTGACCTGTAAATCTGCTGATGCTAGCATATGGTCCACTGAGGCTATCCAAGCCTTTATATCATTAAAGTCTCTTTTCTCGTCTGCACCCATTCTTCAACAGCCTGATTGTTCACGTCCTTTTATCCTGGAGGTAGATGCGTCTTCCGTTGGTACTGGAGCCGTACTGTCACAACGGAGCCCTTCTGGCAAACTTCATCCTTGCGGATTCTTTTCCCGTCGCTTGTTACCTGCTGAGAGGAATTATGGGATTGGCGACAAAGAGCTCCTGGCCATCAAGTTGGCTCTCTCCGAATGGAGACATCTACTAGAAGGGGCACAATTTCCAATCACCATATATACCGATCACAAGAATTTGCTTTACTTACGTACTGCCCTATGTCTAAACCCTCGGCAAGCAAGATGGTCCTTATTCTTCTCACGCTTTGATTTCAACATCACCTTTCACTCTGGATCCAAGAATACGAAGGCAGACGCCTTATCTTGCTCTTTTGATTCAGCTGATATGGAACCTTTGGAGGACAATAAATTCATTGTAGACCCCTGTCGAGTATTGGCAACTACACGCCTGAACAAGGGTTGCCCTCCGGGCAAAACATTCATCCTGCCACGTCTGCGCACTCAACTCCTTAGCTGGGCTCATCACTCTCTCTTCTCTGGGCATGCCGGCATCCGCAAGACCTGGGACTTGTCCCGAAGTTACTGGTGGCCTTCTTTACGGGAGGATGTTGTTACAACTCTGTCTGTTGTTTGTACCTAGCAGCAGTGCCTCATACCACCAGAGGTGCTGCTGTTCTGTTCCTGAACTCTTCTACGTGCCTGAAGGAGTTAATCTCCTTGCATTATGCCTGATTAGAACTGCACCTGTTGCACTGCTTTAAGTACCTGCCTCTAGCTGTGCTCTGAGCAGTTCATCCCGTTTGTTCCTGGCTGCTGCTAACCTGCTCCTGTGCTATTTGGTATATACCTGCTGGACTGAACTTCTGTGTATGACCCCTGCCTGTACCTTGGACCTTGCCTGCTTGCCTGAGACCCCGAATCATTTGCCTGTACATTGGACCACACTGTTTTGCCTGTTGCCCTGACCTTTTGGACAGACTTCTGGACCTCGCTAATTTGCTTGATCTCTGCCTGGCTATTTGGATTTGTTTGTCTGATCACTGCCTTATCCCTGGACTCTGTCTGCTTTCCTGGACAGCCTTGTGCCTTCTGGACTGGGGTAAACTTATAATTCCTGTACCTGCCATTTTTACTATACAGTCTCCTTAGGAACCTGTTCTTATCAGTGGATCTGAGTAAATTTTGTTTGTGTATTTACCTGAATAAAGACACTTTGCTTTACACTTCTGCTGCTCTTCGTGAATACACTGGGATTCATAACAGATGTAAAGAAATTTGTTTCTGCTTGTTCCAAATGTGCTCAACACAAGACCTCTAGGAAAAGACCTTATGGATGTTTACTCCCATTACCCATTCCTGAATACCCGTGGTCACAGATTTCAATGGACTTTATCACAGACCTTCCACCTTCCAAATCCTGTACTGTGGTGCTAGTGGTCACAGATCACTTCTCTAAAACAGCCCACTTTATTGCTCTTAAAGGCCTTCCATCTTCTTCCTCCTCAGCCAATATTTTTATTAAAGAAATATTTCGCCTCCATGGCTGTCCTCAACATATTGTTTCCGATCGTGGATCACAATTCATATCAAAATTTTGCAGGTCCTTTTGCAATAAATCCGGAATTAAGCTTGACTTTTCCTCCGTATATCATCCCCAGTCCAATGGGTCTACGGAGAGAACCAAAGAATTTTTATCTCAAGTAATCAGGATAACTGGGTGGATCTTCTCCCATGGGCCGAGTTCGCCCATAACAATCATTTTCACGAGGCCATCTCTAACTCTCCCTTTTTTGTACTTTATGGCTGCCATCCTAGACTACCCACTTTCTCACGAATTACACCTTCCGAAGTTCCGGCGGTGGACTCTATGTTTCGTAACTTCTCTTTTATTTGGGCACAAACCAAGAGGAATTTAAAGAGCGCAACCATTCGTTCCAATAGATCTTACGATAAGAGGAGGAGAGTAAGCCCAAGCTTTTCTATCGGTGACAGGGTATGGCTATCCACTCAAAACATTCGTTTAAAGTTTCCCAGTAAGAAATTTGCTCCCAAGTTCATCGGCCCGTGCGCTATTTCTGAGGTCATCAATCCGTAGCTTTCAGATTGAATCTGCCTCCTTCTCTACGCATACCAAATGTCTTTCATGTCTCCATGTTAAAACCAATGGTAACCAACAAATTCTCCATTCCATCAAGAGTTCCTCCTCCTATTGTGGACCAGGATTGTCACGGGCACTAGGAGTCTTTACCCAGGGATCACCAGGTGATAGGCTTACCAGAGCAGTATAGGTGGTAATATGGTACTCTGGTAGCAGGGTGATCACGGAACAGGAAATAGCAGATGATGAGATGCTCAGGAAAGTCTATGACTAGCAGCACTGGCAATATGGAGGTAGTAATACACGAGGAACTGTATGGACAAAGGACACGTGAAGGTAGTCAGTGGTCTGCGGTAGCAAGTTGTACCACTGCTATAGTGAGGAGGAATGTCCAACAGAAACGAGGAGGTGATGAGAGTCAGCGGTCTGCGGATAGCAAGTTGTACCGCTGTCTGAGTGAAGGAATGGAATCCAAGTGGAGATATCCGGGGAGTCAGTGGTCTGCGTTAGCAAGTTGTACCACTGCTATGTGAGAGGATACTGGAACAGGTGAAACTGTAAACAGGAGTCAGTGGTCTGCCACTAGCAAGTTGTACTACTGAATATATATGTGAGGAGGTGCACGGGGAGAGACTGCAACACAATATATACACGGGCACCTTGACTTTGATCCACAGTAATATGCACAATATAAATGTATAAATGACTGAACAACACTGTCAATATAGAAAGTCTCTTGAAGTAATCCGGCATGAGATAACACAGTCAATGATGGCAATAGACTCAGCAGATAGTACACTCCAGAGGAGAACCAACACAGTCCAGCAAGGTATGCAATACACAGCACAGTCAATGGGAAGTATGCATACCGTGGTTCAGGAGAAGGCAGTCAGACAGGAGTGCAGAGATACCTGAAGGGCAGGAGGCCAGCAGGATACCAGTCCCTGGATGGGTGAAGCAGGGGTCTAGCAGGTGCAGCGCACAGGTAGGTAGACCAGCAGGGAACACAGGAAGGCGTGGAGAGCGGATCAGCAGTAGATGGATGAGTAGCGCTGAGAAGTAACAGCAGCGGGTCTCTGCGGGAACACGGAGGTAACCAATAGCAACCAGCAGGTGCAGTAACGATGGGACACCGGAGCAGAGTTGAACTGGAACAGATGATCACGGAGAGTAGCGGGTAGCAATAGTGGCAGCAGACTCAAGGAAACACGGTAGAGTTGACAAGGACTGAAGACTGAAGCGCACAGAGGCAGCGGATAGGAATCAGTTAAACAGTCGCGATGAAACACAGACGGGTTGCAGGTTGAAGACTGTAGTGCACGGAGGCAGCGGATAGGAATCAGCTAGCAGTCACGATGATGAAACACCGACGAGTTGCAGGTTGAAGACTGTAGTGCACGGAGGCAGCGGATAGGAATCAACCAAACAGTCACGATGATGAAACACAGACGAGTTGCAGGGTGAAGCCTGTAGTGCACGGAGGCAGCGGATAGGAATCAGCCAAACAGTCACGATGATGAAACACAGACGAGTTGCAGGTTGAAGCCTGTAGTGCACGGAGGCAGCGGATAGGAATCAGCTGGCAGTCACAATCATGAACAGGTGAGTGGATGTGGTTGAAGCCTGTAGTGCACGGAGGCAGCGGATAGGCATCAGCTAACAGTCCCAATGATAAATGGTAGAGTTGAAGTGATTAGAAGACTGTAGTGCACGGAGGCAGCGGATAGGAATCAGCTCACAGTCACGATGATACAGTAGATGGTAGAAGTGGTATGGGAACCACAGTAGTAGAAGTGGTTTGGAAACCACAGAGGTAGAAGTGGTTTGGAAACCACAGGAATCAGCAGGGCTGAATAAACAAGGAAACACAGGAACACCTTCAGAGGCTCATGGGGAATGAGACTCCAAGATCAGGCAACGTGGTGTTGACCACAGGTGCTTAATATAGGGAGGTTGCCTGATCTGCCAATTAAGTTAAAGGAACATACACTGAAGGTTTGGAAAGGGCTGCGCATGCGCAGTCCCTCAGGATAGAGGACGTCCACGGTTCCTAATAGTCCGGGAAGAAGCACTCACAGTCCGGTGAGTGACAGTACCCCCCCTTTTAAAGGTGGGCACAGAACGCCTGGAACCGGGCTTGTCCGGATTTTTGGAATAAAACTTCTTCAGAAGGGCAGGAGCATTAAGATCTTCAGCTTTGATCCATGAACGCTCTTCAGGACCAAAGCCCTTCCAATGAACGAGGAAACGGAGGACTCCTCGCGAAATTTTTGCATCCAATACCTCAGTAATCTCGAAATCCTCCTCCTGATGAACTTGAACTGGCTGCGGTGCTGAGGGAGGAGTCGAGAAACGATTGATAATAAGAGGTTTGAGTAAGGACACATGGAAGGCATTGGAAATCCGAAGATTCTTAGGAAGAAGAAGTTTAACACATACTGGATTGATAACTTGAATGATCCTATATGGACCAATAAAACGAGGGGCGAATTTCATAGATGGAACCTTCAAACGAATATTTTTGGTAGATAACCAAACCCGATCTCCAATTTTTAGTGGTGGAATAGCCCGCCTCTTCTTATCTGCGAAAGACTTATATTTGTTAGATGTCTTCTTTAAACAGGTTTTGACCTGAGACCAGATATTTTTGAAGGTCTGACAAGCAGTCTCCACAGCAGGAACTTGGGTGGGTGGGAGGGCAGGAAATTCCGGAAAAGACGGATGGTGACCGTAAACCACAAAGAATGGAGTTTTGGATGATGACTCATGGTACATGTTGTTATGGGCGAATTCAGCCCAAGGGAGCAATTCTACCCAGTTGTCTTGGTTGGCTGAAGAGAACATCCTAATAAAAGTCTCAAGATCTTGATTGACTCGTTCCGTTTGTCCGTTAGATTGCGGATGGTACGATGATGAGAGTGCTAATCGTATGCCCAAGGTTTTACAAAGGGCCCGCCAGAATCTGGAAACGAATTGTACTCCTCTATCTGACACAATCTCAGACGGACATCCATGGATGCGGAAGATTTCTTTAATGAAATGTTCAGCCAGAGTAGACGAGGAAGGTAAACCGGACAGAGGGACGAAATGAGCCATCTTCGAAAATCTGTCTACCACTACCCAAATAGTATTGTGATTCTTACTTGGTGGCAAATCAGTAACGAAATCCATACTAATATGGGTCCAAGGCTTGGACGGAATGGGTAGTGGTCGCAGCAACCCTGCTGGAGTTCTGCGGGAGGATTTGAACTGAGAACATAAATCACAGGAAGCAATAAACTCTTTGACGTCTCTCCTCATTGAAGGCCACCAGTAACTACGAGAGAGAATCTCAAAGGTCTTATGTTCACCGGCGTGTCCAGAAAAACGAGAGGCATGGAACCACGAAAGGATTTTCCTCCTCAGAGTAGGAGGCACGAGGGTCTTCCCAAATGGTAGCATTTTGGTGGATGAAGCAGCCAGAGAAATACATTTGGGGTCTAGAATAGCATGGTTGGGAACCTCTTCTACATCAGAGGACGTCACAAAAGCTCGAGATAGAGCGTCAGCTTTCTTGTTCTTAGCAGCTGGTTTGAAGGTTATAATTAATTCAAAACGGGAAAAGAAAAGAGACCATCTTGCTTGACGAGGGTTCAAGCATTGAGCAGATTGCAAATATGACAAGTTCTTATGATCCGTGAAGATCGTCACCGGATGGCGAGCTCCTTCCAACAAGTATCTCCATTCCTCTAATGCAGCTTTGATGGCCAGCAACTCCTTGTCCCCGATAGTATAGTTTTTCTCTGCGGGCAGAAGACCCCGAGAGTAGAAGGCACAAGGATGTAATTTTTGTTGCTCCGAGCGTTGGGAGAGAATAGCTCCTAAGCCCACATTAGAGGCATCTACTTCTAGGAAGAAGGGGAGTGTCACATCAGGTTGTCGCAGAATGGGAGCAGACGAGAAGGACTCTTTGAGGATTTGAAAGGCTTGGAGAGCCTCAGATGACCATTGCTTAGTATTAGCCCCTTTCCGAGTTAAGGCCACAATGGGAGATGCAATGGATGAGAAGTCTTGAATGAAGCGTCTATAGTAATTGGCAAAACCTAAAAAACGCTGGATGGCACGAAGAGTAGTTGGCTGAGGCCAATGTAGTACAGCATTTACTTTGTCTGGATCCATCTTCAGGCCAACTCCGGAAACTATATACCCCAAGAATGGAATCTGGGGTAACTCGAATGAACATTTTTCCAATTTACAGAACAATGAGTTTTTCCGTAGTCTGGAGAGGACCTCTGCCACATGTTGGTGATGAGAAGGCAGGTCCTGTGAGAAGATCAATATGTCGTCCAGGTAGACAACGACACATACATATAATAAGTCCCGAAAGATCTCATTGATGAAACCCTGGAAAACCGCGGGGGCATTACACAGCCCGAAGGGCATTACTAAATATTCGTAATGCCCATCTCTGGTGTTAAACGCGGTCTTCCATTCGTCACCGGAACGGATTCTAATTAAATTGTAGGCACCACGAAGATCCAACTTAGTAAATATCCGAGCTCCCTTGATGCGATCAAATAGCTCAGTGATCAGCGGAATGGGATACCGATTCTTGATAGTAATGGCGTTGAGTCCACGAAAATCTATACAAGGGCGTAATGATCCATCCTTCTTTTTGACGAAGAAGAACCCAGCTCCAGCGGGAGAGGTGGAAGGTCGAATGAACCCACGCTGGAGATTCTCCTGTATGTACTCAGATGTGGCTTGAGTTTCAGGTAACGAGAGAGGATAGACCCGACCCCTGGGAGGAGTCTTGCCAGGTAGAAGGTCGATCGGACAATCCCAAGAACGATGAGGAGGAAGACGTTCAGACTGAGCTTTATCAAACACATCGGCAAATGAAGCATACTGAGGAGGGAGTCCCGGGGAGGAAGATGAGATGGAAGATTGCTGTACTTTAAGAGGAATAACTTGAGAGAGACAACGATGGTGACATTCAGGCCCCCAAGACGTAACTTGAGGGGTGCGCCAGTCAATCTGGGGAGAGTGACATTGAAGCCATGGAAGGCCTAAGACAATCGGACTTGTCGTAACAGGAAGAATTAAAAACGAAATTTCTTCATGGTGTAGTACACCAATCTGAAGGGTTACTGGAGACGTACTCTGGGTGATGAGACCATTGATGAGACGTGATCCATCTATAGCCGTCACAGTAATGGGTGTTTTTAAAGTGATCACTGGTAGGGACCATTGATTCACTAGTGATTTAGAAATGAAATTTCCTGCTGCTCCGGAATCAATCAATGCCTGTGACTCAAAGGATTTAGTAGCAAAGGAAATCGTAACATCGAAAGCGCAGACTTTAGATTTCATAGACAATGGAGAGGACTCCAGGGACCCTAACTTCACCTCTCCAGAACTAGTTAGGGCCTGGCATTTCCCGATTTCTTAGGGCAAGAACTGAGCATATGTGTGGAATCAGCACAATAGATACAGAGTCTATTCTTTACTCTTCGTTTCCTCTCTTCTAAAGATAATTTGGAACGTCCTATCTCCATGGGAATCACAGAAGGTGAAACTGGACGAAATTGAGGGTTTAAACGAAGAGGTGCTTTAGCAGAAGTTGTTTTCTCAGATTCTCTTTCACGAAATCTCATGTCTACACGATGGCAAAGAGAGATCAAATCTTCTAGTGACGAAGGAAGCTCTTGGGTAGTCAGTGCATCTTTAATTTTATCGGAGAGCCCCTGCCAGAAGGCGGCAACTAATGCTTCAGTGTTCCACTGAAGTTCAGAGGCTAAGATCCTAAATTGAATGACATACTGTCCTACTGTATGGGAGCCTTGTCGCAAACGAAGAATGCTGGAAGCAGCGGAGGTCACACGACCTGGTTCATCGAACACACTTCGGAACGTGGAAATGAATTTGGCACTATCTTGTAGAATTGGATCGTTTCTTTCCCACAGAGGGGAGGCCCAAGCCAGGGCTTGTCCAGAAAACAATGAGATAAGATAGGCCACTCTGGAACGATGGGTAGAAAAATTTTGAGGTTGGAGTTCAAAATGGACTGAACATTGGTTAAGGAAACCTCTACAAGTTTTGGGGTCCCCGTCATATTTTGACGGAGTAGGCAGGTGAAGCGTAGGAGCTGTAGACACCTGGGATGGCACTGGGGAAACGGAGGAAAGCACAGGAGCTTCAATACTAGCTGTAACAGTCTGTCCAGATGTTCCTTGGGAGGTTAACGATTGGTAACATTGAAGTAACAGCTGTTGGCGAGCATCCTGTTGCTCCACACGACTGACCAGATGCTGCAGCATCTCTTTAGCAGTAGGTTCCGTATCTGGGTCTGTCATGGCCTGATCTTACTGTCACGGGCACTAGGAGTCTTTACCCAGGGATCACCAGGTGATAGGCTTACCAGAGCAGTATAGGTGGTAATATGGTACTCTGGTAGCAGGGTGATCACGGAACAGGAAATAGCAGATGATGAGATGCTCAGGAAAGTCTATGACTAGCAGCACTGGCAATATGGAGGTAGTAATACACGAGGAACTGTATGGACAAAGGACACGTGAAGGTAGTCAGTGGTCTGCGGTAGCAAGTTGTACCACTGCTATAGTGAGGAGGAATGTCCAACAGAAACGAGGAGGTGATGAGAGTCAGCGGTCTGCGGATAGCAAGTTGTACCGCTGTCTGAGTGAAGGAATGGAATCCAAGTGGAGATATCCGGGGAGTCAGTGGTCTGCGTTAGCAAGTTGTACCACTGCTATGTGAGAGGATACTGGAACAGGTGAAACTGTAAACAGGAGTCAGTGGTCTGCCACTAGCAAGTTGTACTACTGAATATATATGTGAGGAGGTGCACGGGGAGAGACTGCAACACAATATATACACGGGCACCTTGACTTTGATCCACAGTAATATGCACAATATAAATGTATAAATGACTGAACAACACTGTCAATATAGAAAGTCTCTTGAAGTAATCCGGCATGAGATAACACAGTCAATGATGGCAATAGACTCAGCAGATAGTACACTCCAGAGGAGAACCAACACAGTCCAGCAAGGTATGCAATACACAGCACAGTCAATGGGAAGTATGCATACCGTGGTTCAGGAGAAGGCAGTCAGACAGGAGTGCAGAGATACCTGAAGGGCAGGAGGCCAGCAGGATACCAGTCCCTGGATGGGTGAAGCAGGGGTCTAGCAGGTGCAGCGCACAGGTAGGTAGACCAGCAGGGAACACAGGAAGGCGTGGAGAGCGGATCAGCAGTAGATGGATGAGTAGCGCTGAGAAGTAACAGCAGCGGGTCTCTGCGGGAACACGGAGGTAACCAATAGCAACCAGCAGGTGCAGTAACGATGGGACACCGGAGCAGAGTTGAACTGGAACAGATGATCATGGAGAGTAGCGGGTAGCAATAGTGGCAGCAGACTCAAGGAAACACGGTAGAGTTGACAAGGACTGAAGACTGAAGCGCACAGAGGCAGCGGATAGGAATCAGTTAAACAGTCGCGATGAAACACAGACGGGTTGCAGGTTGAAGACTGTAGTGCACGGAGGCAGCGGATAGGAATCAGCTAGCAGTCACGATGATGAAACACCGACGAGTTGCAGGTTGAAGACTGTAGTGCACGGAGGCAGCGGATAGGAATCAACCAAACAGTCACGATGATGAAACACAGACGAGTTGCAGGGTGAAGCCTGTAGTGCACGGAGGCAGCGGATAGGAATCAGCCAAACAGTCACGATGATGAAACACAGACGAGTTGCAGGTTGAAGCCTGTAGTGCACGGAGGCAGCGGATAGGAATCAGCTGGCAGTCACAATCATGAACAGGTGAGTGGATGTGGTTGAAGCCTGTAGTGCACGGAGGCAGCGGATAGGCATCAGCTAACAGTCCCAATGATAAATGGTAGAGTTGAAGTGATTAGAAGACTGTAGTGCACGGAGGCAGCGGATAGGAATCAGCTCACAGTCACGATGATACAGTAGATGGTAGAAGTGGTATGGGAACCACAGTAGTAGAAGTGGTTTGGAAACCACAGAGGTAGAAGTGGTTTGGAAACCACAGGAATCAGCAGGGCTGAATAAACAAGGAAACACAGGAACACCTTCAGAGGCTCATGGGGAATGAGACTCCAAGATCAGGCAACGTGGTGTTGACCACAGGTGCTTAATATAGGGAGGTTGCCTGATCTGCCAATTAAGTTAAAGGAACATACACTGAAGGTTTGGAAAGGGCTGCGCATGCGCAGTCCCTCAGGATAGAGGACGTCCACGGTTCCTAATAGTCCGGGAAGAAGCACTCACAGTCCGGTGAGTGACAAGGATCAAGTGTAATATGAGATTAAGACTATTCTAGATTCCCACAAAGTTCAAGGTTCCATACAGTTCTTGGTGGATTGGAAAGGTTACGGCCCTGAGGAGCGCTCCTGGGTAAAAGCTACTGATCTGCACGCTCCCCATCTACTCAAATTATTCCATAAAAAAATTCCCCTAAAGCCCTGTTAGGTGTCCGGAGTCCACCTTTAGGGCGGGGGGTACTGTCACGAACTTACCTGCTCCCGCCGCTCCGTCCGGGTGCCGCACTTTCGGGTTCGGCGGTCACATGACCGCAACCCAGAGGCGGGGATTTTGAGTGTCAGAGCAACACTTACCTGCTCCTGGCTTCTGTGCTTCGTGGATTGCTGTGTCTTCCAGTCTCCTGTGTCTTCCTGTGTGCTGATCTCTGCCTGTTAGACTATTTTGGCTCTCCAACCCCTGTGTACCGACCCGGCATGCTGACCATTCCTCTGTTCTTGTGACCCGTGTACTGACCCTGGCTTGTTTGACTCCGAGTTGCCTCCTGATTCTGCCTGACTCCATTCCTGTGTACCTAACCGGCTTGTCTGACTCCGCATCTTCCGCTCCACTCCGCTGCACTACATCTTGGGACGAACCTGAGGACTGCGACCTGCGACTCCTGGCAGTGAAGACCACCCCGCCTTGCGGCGGTTCTTGGTGAACACCGGGGAGATCGTTAGACTCCGCTCCTCAGGTAAGCCAGCGCTAATCAAGATTAGTAGTAGTAGAATCCAGTATCTGTTACACCTTTCAACGGCATAAACACTTTGCCGATCGTCACCATAGAAAGATTCCAGTTCTTCACGTTGGGGACAAGGTGTGGCTGTCCACGCCTAATTTCAGACACAAGCTACCTTCAATGAAATTCGGCCCCGATATATTGGTCCCTTACGCATTTCTCATATTATTAATGCGGCTACCTATAAGGTCCATCTACCTCCTTCAATCCGTTTGCATAATTCATTTCATATTTTCTTATTAAAACCATTGAATTCTCCAACCTTCAGCCTCCGCCTCCTCCCATAAAGACGGCCTAGGGCGACGAATATGAGATTGAACGCATCTTGAAATCCCAATCCATTCATAGCAAAACTCTGTTCTTCGTCCACTGGAAGGGTTATGACCCTGAAGAAAGGTCCTGGGTGGATAAGAAAGACCTACATGCCCCCCATCTGCAGTCAAAGTTTTTGAAGTATCAGATTTCCAACGCTTCTTCTTCAGGGAAGAGGGGTACTGACAGGCGTCATCTTTGCACTGACACTTGGTGCAGGAGACAGACCTCTGGAACTTCTAACAGCGGTGTCTAGCAGCGGAACGCTCCTTGTTCCTTGCACGCAATGCGTGCACATGCTGTGTTCAGTCGCATCTCGTTGCTAGGCAGTGGGACGCTATTTCCGCATACCTGTCGGCGGTCAGTGTGTCTGATCGCTAAATCTCCATCACCCAATCAGGAAGCACCTTATGGTTTATATAGCACCCTCTGACACATGTTGGGTGCCAGGGTATTGGTTCACTCCTGTTCCAGCGCTTCCTGAACTTCTGATCCAGTGTTCTTCGGTTCTGACTCGGCTTCCTGTTACTATTCTCCTGTGTTTCATTTTGGTACCTTGCTGTCCGGCTGGTTTGACTATTTGGCTTGGCCTGACTTCTCTCTGGAACCTTCCTGTGTACTGCACTGCTCGTTTGGCTTTGACCTGGACTGCCTGACTACGCCTGTCTACTACTGTCGCTACACCAGTTGACTGTGTTGGATAACCGCGACCTGTGTACCCTCTGCAGCTAAACCCAAACTCCCTTGTGGGGTTCCCTGGTGAATACCGGGGGTACGTTAGAGTGCATGTCTGTTACTGACACCTCCAACACAGACAAATCAGTGCCTCGGGATACACTGAGGTTGAACAACTTGGGTACTCACAGAATCCTGAGGAGAGTTTAAGGTGGGTATCCATGAGTGCTACATGTGAGTCTGAGTTTTCAGACTCAGACACTGTATTAATAGAGCCTCCTTTGAAAATTCCTCAACCATTTGGAAATGTGAGGATGGGTAGTAGTAGTATACGGGGCATATTCAATTAAGATGGCAGATCGCAGTTACGTGCAGCTGCACACTTCCTGTAACCGCAACATTGTGGATTGTACCCCATAGTGTTGCAAAGGGAAATCGGCTATGTTGCAGTACCGTATTGGCACTTCATTTTCACAGCGGTGCGTAACTGCAATCTGCCGTCTTAATTGAATATGCCGCTTAGTGGTGATGATGTAGCCAAAGAAATTGAGGAGGGATACTATGAAAGTTGCAAATGCGCGAGAGGATGAGGGGGATAATTGTGTATCTGAAAATGAATGTGTTGCACATGGACTAGATAATGAGGAGTATGATGATGATTTTGTTGAAGTAAGGCAGCCACCAGTGTTATCACCAGCAGATGCCCATGATAAGTGGATTATCGTGGCAGGGCATAAGATGAAAAAAACCACATCTTGTGTTTGGAAATATTTTTATACAAACCCAGACAACATTTGTCAAGGCATCTGTAACCTTTGTCAGGCCACAATAAGTAGAGGTAGGGGTAGGGGAAGGGACGCTGAAAATCTAGGCACCTCCTTCCTGTTACATTATTTGCAGCGAATACATTCAAGGGTGTGTTTCCAAACGTGGAAAATTGTGTAAAGTAGCAATTACCCCAGCACCACTACCAGCCAAATGGATAGACACTTGCAATCCTCACAAGTGTCAACACCTTCATCATCAATCTCCTCGTTATTAGTACATACTAGCCCAGCATCCAATTATCAAATTCCCCTAATGCAATCCATGATTCCCAAGAAACATCCTTGCACGCTAGAGCTGCTGCTGAGGGGGAGTGATCTATACAGAAGGGGAACAAGACAAGTATTTTACAAAATTGTCTGTGATGAAAGCATTTGCAAGAGGAAACAAGCATGACAGTCAGCATCCTATAGCACAGCAGATCACTAAAGCCATGACAGCTATGTTAGCATTGGATGTGTGACCAATTACCACCATCAATGCAAAAGGTTTTAAAAAATTAGTTGAGGTCATGTGTCCACGCTATAAAATTCCATCTCAATTCCATTTCTTCAGAACATCAATTCCTCAGCTGTACAGTTAGATTAAGCAGAAAGTCATTCAGTCCCCAGAAAATGACATTGTTCCGACAGTCCACTTAATACGGATATGTGGACAAGTGGTCCTGGTGAAAACAAACACTATATGGCTGTGACAGCCTATTGTGTATCGCCATTAGCAGCAGCGCTGGTAGGTACACCAACATCATCCTCATCCTTTCCGCATAGTAGACCATTAGTAATTTGTAAAAAATAAAAATAAAATTGCTATCTATTCTGTCCAGTTCATTGACCAATAATGAAAGTGTTCTCTTTTGTGGGGCCCAAACAAATCAAGCACTTCAGCCACAAAATGGGCAGCCCCTGTCGCTGAAGTGCTTGGTTTGTTAAGCTATGTGTATGTCCTTTTTAACAAAATTCCACTTTGCACTATTTTACATTTTGGACTTGGTCTATCAGTAACAGATGACAATTCATGTGTCAACAGTATTATTAGGTCGCCAATTCACATGGTGTACAGTATAATAAGGTAGACTATTCAAATGTCGACAGTATTTTTTTAAGGCTATGACTAGGGATATGGTTAAGGACAGGTCTAGGGAAGGGTCTAAGGATAGAGACAGGTCTAGGCACAGGGATAGGGACAAGACTAGGGATAAGGCCAGGTCTAGGGACAGGTATAGGCATAGGGATAGGCATAGTGACATGGTTAGAGTTAGGGCTAATACAGTTTACATTTGAATTGTCAACCTAATAAATACTGTCTACATTTCGGGTATTGTCCTAATAATACTGTCAATGTCAAGTTATTGTTGACTTTATAACCCTGTCTATTCTGCTGCCCACCAATCATATTATGTTAATCCAGCTGTCGAACACATGTATGTATCACACCAGGGTGGGTGGCCCGTAGTACAATGTCATCTTCTACCATTTAACATTGTCTCATCATCTGTAAAATAATATCAACTGATGCAGTTGCTGTCCGTCTAATAAGCTCTGATACTATCACTGCTGTCCCTTCTCCAATGTATTTGCTGCTGACCTCTCCAATGTATTGCTGCTGACCCTCTTCAATGTATTGCTGCAGTGCTGACATTTCCAATGCATTGCTGCTGATTCTCTCCATTGTATTACTGCAGTGCTGACCCTCTCCAATGTGTTTACTGCACTGCTGACCCTATCCAATGTATTGCTGCAGTGCTGACCTTCTCCAATGTATATGCTGCAGAGCTGTCCCTCTCCAATGTATTGTTGCTGACCCTCTCCAATGTATTGCTGCTGACCCTCTCCAATGTGTCACACATGCTGCCTAACAGGTACCTACATGGTGTATCTTGTATATTCAAAGAAAATGACTTTGTGTGAGAGGAGTACACTTTGGTTAAGATGGCACACTTCAATCTAGATATATCTCCTCAAATAAATGAACAATTAGTCACGCTTCAAAGTAAATCGCAGCTAGGGAGTCTGGGATGTGATAAAGCATAAAGTGTTTATTGCTAGAAAATACAAATAAATAGTATGAACCAAATATAGTTGAAACTGCACAGGGATCTCTGATAAGGCTGAATACTGATTGCAAGGAATAATGCAGACATGGGTAGCATTGTAAGTAAAGAGAGATCTGGAGAAATGCTGTTAGCAGCAAAATGTGAGGGTCTGAGGGGCACGGGAGCAGGAGAACAAAACCATAGGAAGGGCAATAAAACAACAATGACCAGCACAGGAGAGGGAGAGAGGCAGGTATAAGTAGGGAACACCCAGGTGCAGGAGGTAATTAGTCTAACAGGTTAACCCCTAGTAGTGAGAAGTATAAAGCACAATAGCAGCACCTCTGGTGATTTAGAAGTACTGCCATAATGTATACAATGAACACAAATATAAAGTCCAATAGTCCTGGAGGCAGGAGCTGCCAATACAAAGAAGCAAGCTACAGGCAGATCGTGAGACAATTTTACTTGATAAGGCACCTGATTTAAACCTTTCTCACATAGCTCATGGGGATCTTTGGGAGGTTAGCTCTCAGTCAGATTGATTCCCAGAATTAAACAGGGCTTTCGAAGTGAGTTATATATCCCTGAGATCTGGCATCTCAGAGGGCATGATTCTCACCTCTGCTCGTTCTGCCCGGCTGGTCAGGTGCACATCTTCTGTATACACAAACTCCTCAGAGATACTTATCTGTTCCTGATCCTGGCTAATTTCAAAATACTCTTTGTCACTTGCACAGGTCACTTAGGTCAGTCAGCAAAGCACACTTTGAAAGGTTAAATACAAAATACACAATTACATGCAAGAATATTAAGGGAAAATAACAATAATACATAATTGTCACAGTGATGATTGATTACCATTGAGGAAGATGACCACTGTTATCCAAATGCCCAGGATTCATTTGCTAGTATTCCTATCTAATATCCAGTTGAACAACCAACAACCAAAATTTTGGCTTTTCTGGGGGCTCAAACAAATTAAACACTTACACCACAAAAGGAGCAGTGACTGTTGCTAGAGTGTTTGGTTTGTTAACCTTTGTGCATCTTGTTTTCAACATATGGGTGGGTGATCTTAAGGACAATGCCATCTTCCACGATTTTGGCATCTCCACTTTTCCTCAAGAATCTGTCAGGCGCCATCCCCACCTGTCCTCTGCAGCTGTTGCTAGACAACAGGATGCTTCCGCTATCACCTGCCGGGCCCGGCGGTGAAGGGCGCAGGCGCGCCTTTGTTGCCTAGGCAGCAAGATGCTTTCCACAGCTTCCTGTCGGCGGTCAGCTATTCTGACCGCTGAAACCACCAATCAGGTTCAAGTATACTCTATTTAAGGAAGGCTCTGGCACCATTAGTGGTGCCAGAGTATCTAGATCTCCCTATGCTCCAGCATTCCTGTATCATTTACAGACTCCTGCCTGACTTCCTGTGTTTTGACTTGGCTTCTCCTGATTCTGCTTTGGATTTCCCTTTGGCATTTACTCACTTATCTGATTTTGATCCTGGCTCTCTGACTCCGCTTCTGCCTGCTCCTCTGTACCTCACCTGCCTGAATGATTTGACTACTGCCTGCACGACAACGTCTGTTCACCTCGCCGGTTGCTATCTGGGAGGGCCACGACCTGCACGTCTCTAGCAGCGAACCCAAAACTCCCTTGCGGGGGTCCCTGGTGAAGACCAGAGGCGTGTTAGACTCTGCACCTTCTTGTTTAGCAGCGAAATTACCTGCAGGTGACTTTCCGCCCGAGCATTCCATGACAGTATACTCTAGCTATGTCTACTGAAGGACCTGGTGACTTGTTACTACACCTGGCCCACAGGGTAGAGAAGCAAGAATCTGAACAGGCCCAGCTGCTCCAATTTATCCAGGGAGTCGCTGCCAGACTTGAGTCTCTCCAAGTCTCCATGGCTACCTCGCAGGCTAAATCCATCACTACCTTTGGGGATACTCAACCTTCATCCTCTCCTGCAGTAGTCTCCACGTCTTCTTTACGCCTCCCTCCTCCGGAGAGATTTGATGGGGATCCCAAGAAGCTGATTCAAGCTTTTTGAATCAGTGCCTGATCCATTTTGATTTAACTCTGCATCTTTTCCCTTTGAACGAGTTAAAGTTGCCTTCATCATCTCCCTGCTTTCCGGGCAAGCCTTGGCATCGGCTTCTCCCCTGTGGGAACGAAATGATCCTCTCCTGCAGAATGCCTCTTCATTTATCGAAGCCTTTCGCAAGATTTTTGACAAGCCTGGCCTGGTTTCCTCATCAGCTTCATGTCTCTTGAACTTGCATCAGGGTTCTCAGACTGTAGTTCAATACGCTGTACATTACCGTACGTTTGCATCTGAACTTAAATGGAACAATGAAGTGCTAGTGGCAACCTTCTGGCAAGGCCTTGCAGATCTGTGAATGTGAAGGATGAATTGGTTTCCCGTGAGCTTCCGGCTGACTTGGATTCCCTAATTTTCCTGTGCAACAGAATTAATCTACGCTTTTGAGAATGTTCACACTAACTAACCTCTGCCAGAGGCTTTACTCTTCAACTCACCTCTCACTTCCAGAGCTCGGTTCCTCCTGAAGAACCCTTGGAGATAGGCCCTTCCATCTCTCCCCTGAAGAAAGATTGAGACGCTTCAAGCAAAACCCCTGTCTCTACTGTGGGGAACATGGTCACTCGTTATCTGCTTGTACCAAGAGACCAGGAAATGCTACCTCCTAGTCGGTGACAGGGAGGCCGACCTAGGAGTCAAGTTTACTACTCCGTACACTAGTCCTTGTCCAGATTTTTTTGATGCCCCTCTCACTGGACACTCCTGTTGGTCCCTTTGTAACTTCTGCCTTTGTGGACTCTGGCTCTACTGGAAATTTAATCTCCGACACTTTGGCTTCGCAACTACAGATATCTACTCGTAAATTGTCTCAGCCTCTATTTCTCACTGCCGTGGATGGGAATGGAGTCACCAAAGGTTCTGTGTCCCGGGGGATTACTTCTACTATACGGCTGACAGTAGGGGTGTTGCATTCGGAGTCTATTGAGTTTTTGGTACTCCCTCGGTCTATTAATTCTATTATTCTGGGATTTCTGTGGCTCAAACTCCATTCACCTCAATTTGACTGGAGTACCGCTCAAGTTAACTCTTGGGGTTCCCGATGTATGAAGAATTCTCTCTCTGGAATCAAGTCTGGAAGATCTACCATTCCTTGCTGGACTCTCTCGTCACAGCCCGAGCTACCGTCGCCTTATGCCTCCTTTCAGGACGTCTTCTGCAAGGATGCAGCGGAGACTCTTCCACCACATTGTCTTTGGGATTGTTCCATGGACTTGCTAAGGTTAAACCCCTTCCCAGGGGTGGCATATACCCTCTCTTGCTTCCGGAAAATCTGGTTATGCCACAATAGATCGCTGAAAACCTCCAACAAGGTTTTATCAGTAAGTCTTCTCCAACGGGTGCAGGCTTCTTTTTTGTTAAGAAAAAGGATGGGACATTATGTCTGTGCATTGACTATAGAGAGCTGAACACCATAACCATTAAAAATATGTATCCTCTCTGTCACTCACCGGACTGTTAGTGCCTCTAGGTTGGGACATGGGTCTCTCTTGCTCCTGCCGGCGCCTCTCCTGAGCCGCGGCCATCCGCCATCTTGACTAAGATTGCGCAAGTGCAGAAACCCTGAACTGTTAATACCTCGCCTCTAGTCTCATTGGGTAATTAATCACCTGTCAGTACTTAAGGCACCTGTTGCCCTATTACCTTTGCCTGTTCTTGGTTCTCATTCCTTGAGACTCTGAGGTGTTTCCTGTTTCTGCTCGTGTTATCCGTTTGCTCTGGACAAGTCTCTTTTCCACATCGGTAGTAGAACTTACCCGCTGCAGACTACTCTCGCTACCTCTGTTACCTGTCTGCTTCTGGACAAGTCTTCTCTCCACATCGGTAGTAGAACTTACCCGCTGCAGACTACTCTCGCTACCTCCGTTACCTGCCTGCTTCTGGACAAGTCTTCTCTCCACATCGGTAGTAGAACTTACCCGCTGCAGACTACTCTCGCTACCTCCATTACCTGCCTGCTTCTGGACAAGTCTCCTCTCCACATCGGTAGTAGAACTTACCCGCTGCAGACTACTCTCGCTACCTCCATTACCTGCCTGCTTCTGGACAAGTCTCCTCTCCACATCGGTAGTAGAACTTACCCGCTGCAGACCACTCTAGCTGCCTCCGTTACCTGCCTGCTTCTGGACAAATCTTCTCTCCACATCGGTAGTAGAACTTACCCACTGCAGACTACTCTCGCTACCTCCGTTACCTGCCTGCTTCTGGACAAGTCTCCTCTCCACATCGGTAGTAGAACTTACCCGCTGCAGACTAATCTCGCTACCTCCGTTACCTGCCTGCTCCTGGACAAGTCTCCTCTATACATCAGTGGTACAATTTGCCTATTGCAGACCACTCACGTTACTCCGTTCCACGCCTGCACCTGGACAAGTCTTCCCTTCACATCAGTGGTACAACTTGCATATTGCAGACCACTCACGTTACTCCGTTCCACGCCTGCACCTGGACAAGTCTTCCCTTCACATCAGTGGAACAACTTGCCTATTGCAGACCACTCACGTTACTCCGTTCCATGCCTGCGCCTGGACAAGTCTTCCCTTCACATCAGTGGTACAACTTGCCAATTGCAGACCACTCACGCTATTCTGTTACACACCTGTGCTGGACAAGTCTTCTCTACATATCCGTGGTGAAACTTAGCAGCTGAAGACCATTCATGTTTCCTTGTGATATAGCTACTACTCTGTATGGTACCTATTAGCTGGACTAAGTCTACAAGTGCCTCTGTATTGTAGCTGCAAGTCGCTGACTCTTCTACTATATTGTTGATTGGTCTTTGCTTAACGTTATCCAGTTATCAAGTACTGGCCTGCTATTTGCTACCTGCGTGCTAAGGCACTTGGACTCTTTCCTCATTTTATCCTGTTTACTAAACTGCTGTACCATCACAGTTCCATGGTGCCAAGACTCAGCATTTATACTATTGACATTCCTTTCCTCTATTCTACTTCTGGTAAGTGTAGTTACACCTGGTGAATTCTGGGTAAAACTCCTAGTGCCCGTGACAGTAAGAACAGGCCATGACAGACCCAGGATCGGAACCAACAGCTAAGGATATGTTGCAGTACCTGGTTACTCGGGATGAACAACAAGATGCTCGTCAGCAACAATTATTTCAATGTTTGCAGTCTCTAGTCTCTCGGGGAGATCCTGTGCAAAATGAATCTTCTACTCATAATCCCCCGGAGTTTTCTTCTCTCCCAGTGCCATCCCAGGTGTCTGTTGCTTCTACTCTACACCTGCCTACTCCCTCAAAATTTGATGGAGATCCAAAAGCTTGTAGGGGCTTTCTCAATCAGTGCTCTATACATTTTGAGCTCCAACCTCAAAATTTCCCTACTCATCGCTCTAAAGTGGCCTATTTAATCTCTCTGTTTTCTGGACAGGCTCTAGCATGGGCCTCTCCTTTGTGGGAAAGAAATGACCCCCTGCTGGAGGATAGTGCCATGTTCATTTCAACTTTCCGAAGAATTTTTGATGAACCTGGTCGTGTTATTTCTGCTGCCTCTAGTATTCTTCGATTACGCCAAGGATCCCATTCAGTAGCACAGTACGTAATTCAATTTCGCACACTTGGAATAGTGAGGCATTGATAGCTGCCTTCTGGCAAGGTCTTGCTGACAAGATTAAAGACGTGCTGGCTTCCCAAGAGTTACCATCTTCTTTGGATGCTTTGATATCTTTGTGCAACAGAGTGGACATGAGATTCCGAGAAAGAATTCCGAAAAGGAGTCTTCACCTAAAGTATCGGGTCGCCTGCCTTCTCGATTTCGTCACCCTCACCTTTAGTGGAACCCATGGAGGTAGGACGTTCTAGATTGACTTCAGAAGAGAGGGAACGACGGTTGAAGAATAAGCTCTGTATTTATTGTGCTGATCCTAATCACTTGCTAAACTCATGCCCTAGAAAGTCGGGAAACGCGAGGCCCTAACCTGTTCTAGAGGTAAGGTTGGGGTCCCTGGAATCCTCTCCACACTTTTTGAATTCTAAAGTTTGCTCGTTTGCTGTTACTGTTTCCACTTCTACTAAGTCTTTTACATCGCAAACACTTCTGGACTCTGGAGCTGCTGGGAGTTTTATTTCAAGTTCCTTAGTGTGTCAGTGGTCTTTACCTGTGACTCCTTTAAAAACAGCTATTGCTGTTACGGCCATAGATGGTTCACGAATTATCAATGGAACTATTACTCAACGTACCATTCCTGTAAACCTTCAAATCGGGGCTTTACATCAAGAGCAAATTTCGTTTTTAGTTCTTCCGGTTACTACTAGTCCTATTGTACTTGGCTTTCCGTGGCTTCAACTCTATTCTCCACAGATTGACTGGAATGTTCCGCAAGTTATTTCCTGGGGTTCGGATTGTCATCACAGATGTTTGACTCAAGTAGTTCCAGTGAAAATAAATAAATCATCTATAACACCTTGTCCACCTGGTCTTCCTCCACAGTACAACTCCTTTGCTGATGTATTTGATAAAGCCCAGTCAGAACGTCTTCCGCCTCATCGGGCTTGGGATTGTCCAATAGATTTAAAACCTGGCAAAAATCCTCCTAGGGGTCGTGTTTACCCCCTTGCGTTACCAGAGACCCAGGCGATGTCTGACTATGTCAAGGAAAATCTCCATCGTGGGTTTCTTCGACCGTCCATTTCTCCCGCTGGAGCAGGTTTCTTTTTTGTTAAGAAGAAGGACGGGTCTTTGAGACCGTGTATAGATTATCGAGGTCTTAATGCCATAACCATCAAAAATCGTTACCCAATTCCGTTAATTACTGAACTTTTTGATCGCATTAAGGGAGTTTGGATATTCACTAAACTAGATCTTCGTGGTGCTTATAATTTAATTCGGATCAAGGCCGGAGACGAATGGAAGACAGCTTTTAACACCAGGGACGGACATTATGAATATCTTGTCATGCCCTTTGGGTTGTGTAATGCCCCAGCTGTCTTCCAGGGGTTTGTGAATGAGATTTTCCGGGACTTGTTGTATGTTTGTGTCGTTGTCTATCTAGACGACATATTGATATTTTCTCAAGATCTTTCATCCCATCGACTACATGTGGCAGAGGTCCTTTCTAGACTCCGGGAAAATTTGTTATTCTGTAAACTGGAGAAATGTTCCTTTGAATTATCTCAGATCCCCTTCCTGGGATATATTGTGTCTGGAGTAGGTCTGGAGATGGATCCGGAGAAAGTGAATGCAGTGTTACATTGGCCCCAGCCAACTACTCTCAGAGCTATTCAACGCTTTTTAGGATTTGCTAACTATTATCAACGTTTTATTCAAGGTTTCTCCTCCATTGTCTCTTCTATTGTGGCGCTTACCCGTAAGGGTGCTAATACCAAGCAATGGTCTCCTGAGGCTCTTCAAGCATTTCAGTTCCTCCAGAGGGCGTTTTCAACTGCTCCTATTCTTCGACAACCTGATGTTACCCTTCCTTTTTTCCTTGAGGTAGATGCCTCTAATGTTGGACTAGGAGCCATTCTATCTCAGAAATCTGAACAAAAGAAATTCCATCCTTGTGCTTTCTACTCACGAAGTTTATTACCTGCTGAGAAGAATTATACTATCAGAGATAAGGAGCTATTAGCCATAAAGGTGGCTTTGGAGGAGTGGAGATACTTACTAGAGGGTGCTCGTCACCCTGTGACTTTTTTTCTGACCATAAAAATCTACTCTATCTACAGTCAGCTCAATGTATGAACCCCCGACAAGCAAGATGGTCACTTTTTTTCTCTCGCTTTGACTTAATTATAACCTTCAAACCGGCTTCTAAGAATAAAAAAGCGGATGCATTGTCTCGGGCGGTGGCCTCTTCCTTTGATATTGAAGATTGTTTTGATGGTCCCATACTGGATCCTAAATGTGTCAGTTTAGCTGCTTCTTCCACCAATGTTCTACCGTTTGGGAAAACCTTTGTTCCACCACTTCTTCCTAAAAAGATTTTGTCATGGTATCATTCCTCTCGTTTTGCTGGGCATTCTGGAGAATGAAAAACATTAGAGATTCTCTCTCGAAGTTACTGGTGGCCCTCTATTAGGAAAGATGTCGAGGAGTTTGTGGCTGCTTGTGATGTTTGTTCACAATTTAAAGTTTCCCGTAGAACACCGGCGGGTCTACTTCAACCCCTACCCATTCCTTCTAAACCATGGACCCATATAAGTATGGATTTTGTTACTGATCTTCCTCTCAGCAAGAAATGCAATACCATTTGGGTAGTGGTAGATAGATTCTCTAAGATGGCTCATTTCGTCCCTTTGATAGGATTACCTTCTTCTTCTACATTGGCTGATCATTTCATCAAGGAAATATTTCGAATTCATGGATGTCCATCTGAAATAGTTTCGGACAGAGGAGTGCAGTTTGTCTCCAGATTTTGGCGAGCCCTTTACAAAACCTTGGGTATCCAACTGTCACTATCATCGTCATACCATCCTCAATCAAATGGACAGACCGAGAGAGTCAATCAAGATCTAGAGACTTTCATAAGAATTTTTTCTTCAGCCAACCAGGACAATTGGGTAGATTTGCTTCCATGGGCCGAATTCGCCCATAATAATATGTATCATGAGTCATCTTCTAAAACACCATTTTTTGTTGTATACGGTCACCATCCGTCTCTCCCAGAATTTCCTGCCCTCCCTCCCACCCAAGTTCCTGCTGTGGAGGGTTTATGTCAAAAATTTAAATCCATTTGGGCTCAGGTTAAATTCTCTTTGAAAAAGGCATCTTCAAGATATAAATTATTTGCTGATAAAAAGAGGCGAGCAATTCCAGCACTTAAAATTGGAGATCGTGTATGGCTTTCTACCAAGAATATTCGCCTGAAGGTTCCTTCCATGAAGTTTGCTCCATGTTTTATTGGTCCTTATAAAATCATTCAGGTGATAAATCCTTTTTGTTTTACGCTGTCTTTACCGAAGAACCTTCGTATCTCCAATTCCTTCCACGTTTCATTACTCAAACCTCTCATCATCAACCGATTTTCTGTTCTTTCTTCAGTATCTCGCCCAGTTCAAGCTCAACAAGAGGAGGAGTTTGAGATTACTCATATACTTGATGCTAAAATCTCTAGGGGAGTCCTTCGCTTCCTAGTGCATTGGAAAGGTTTTGGTCCAGAGGACCGCTCTTGGATCCGTGCAGATGATATTAATGCTCCAGCTCTTCTGAAAAAGTTTTATTCCAAGTATCCGGGCAAACCTGGTTCTAAGTGTTCTGTGCCCACCTTTAAAAGGGGGGGTACTGTCACTCACCGGACTGTTAGTGCCTCTAGGTTGGGACATGGGTCTCTCTCGCTCCTGCCGGCGCCTCTCCTGAGCCGTGGCTGTCTGCCATCTTGACTAAGATTGCGCATGTGCAGAAACCCTGAACTGTTAATACCTCGCCTCTAGTCTCATTGGGTAATTAATCACCTCTCAGTACTTAAGGCACCTGTTGCCCTATTACCTTTGCCTGTTCTTGGTTCTCATTCCTTGAGACTCTGAGGTGTTTCCTGTTTCTACTCGTGTTATCCGTTTGCTCTGGACAAGTCTCCTTTCCACATCGGTAGTAGAACTTACCCGCTGCAGACTACTCTCGCTACCTCCGTTACCTGCCTGCTTCTGGACAAGTCTCCTTTCCACATTGGTAGTAGAACTTACCCGCTGCATACTACTCTCGCTACCTCCGTTACCTGCCTGCTTCTGGACAAGTCTCCTCTCCACATCGGTAGTAGAACTTACCCGCTGCATACTACTCTCGCTACCTCCGTTACCTGCCTGCTTCTGGACAAGGCTTCTCTCCACATCGGTAGTAGAACTTACCCGCTGCAGACTACTCTCGCTACCTTCGTTACCTGCCTGCTTCTGGACAAGTCTCCTTTCCACATCGGTAGTAGAACTTACCCGCTGCAGACTACTCTCGCTACCTCCGTTACCTGCCTGCTTCTGGACAAGTCTCCTTTCCACATTGGTAGTAGAACTTACCCGCTGCATACTACTCTCGCTACCTCCGTTACCTGCCTGCTTCTGGACAAGTCTCCTCTCCACATCGGTAGTAGAACTTACCCGCTGCATACTACTCTCGCTACCTCCGTTACCTGCCTGCTTCTGGACAAGGCTTCTCTCCACATCGGTAGTAGAACTTACCCACTGCAGACTACTCTAACTACCTCCGTTACCTGCCTGCTTCTGGACAAGTCTTCTCTCCACATCGGTAGTAGAACTTACCCGCTGCAGACTAATCTCGCTACCTCCGTTACCTGCCTGCTCCTGGACAAGTCTCCTCTATACATCAGTGGTATAATTTGCCTATTGCAGACCACTCACGTTACTCCGTTCCACGCCTGCACCTGGACAAGTCTTCCCTTCACATCAGTGGTACAACTTGCCTATTGCAGACCACTCACGTTACTCCGTTCCATGCCTGCGCCTGGACAAGTCTTCCCTTCACATCAGTGGTACAACTTGCCAATTGCAGACCACTCACGCTATTCTGTTACACACCTGTGCTGGACAAGTCTTCTCTACATATCCGTGGTGAAACTTAGCAGCTGAAGACCATTCATGTTTCCTTGTGATATAGCTACTACTCTGTATGGTACCTATTAGCTGGACTAAGTCTACAAGTGCCTCTATATTATAGCTGCAAGTCGCTGACTCTTCTACTATATTGTTGATTGGTCTTTGCCTAACGTTATCCAGTTATCAAGTACTGGCCTGCTATTTGCTACCTGCGTGCTAAGGCACTTGGACTCTTTCCTCATTTTATCCTGTTTACTAAACTGCTGTACCATCACAGTTCCATGGTGCCAAGACTCAGCATTTATACTATTGACATTCCTTTCCTCTATTCTACTGTATGGTTCCACTGATTCACCACACTACCCAGAGGTCCGCACTTCTGGTAAGTGTAGTTACACCTGGTGAATTCTGGGTAAAACTCCTAGTGCCCGTGACACTCTCCCGCTCATCACTGAGCTGTTTGATCGGATTAGTGGCTCCAAAATCTTCACCAAATTAGATTTAAGTGTGGCGTATAATCTAACCCATATTCGGAAAGGGGGACGAATTGAAAACTGCCTTTAGTACCCGCAAAGGATATTTTGAATATTTCGTTATCTCTTTGGGCTTTGTAATGCTCCCGCAGTGTTCCAGTTATTCATTAATGAATTCTTCCAAGATCTTCTCTACAGTTTGGTAGTAGTATACGTGGACTTATATAAAAGAAGTTCTCATCGTCACCAGTCTAACCAGTTGTTTTGTCAATTACTATAGACAATTTGTCCAACAATTCTGTACCTTAATTTCTCCCATTACCGCCCTTACCCGGGAAATCTGCCAATCCCAGGAACTGGACTCCTGAGGCCATATTTGCATTTGATTGCCTGAAAAAGTCATTTTCAATGGCCCTGGTCCTCGCTCAACCCGACCAACAGAGGCCTTTTTTCCTGGAGATAGACGGCTCATCTATGGGAGTAGGGGCAGTTTTTTTACAGGAATCCTCCACCGGAAAGCTCTATCCCTGTGGGTTCTCTGAGGAGTTTGTGTATACAAGAAATTCAATGCCTCGGAATGCAATTATGGCACTGGAGATAAGGAGATATAGCAGTCAAATCTGCTCTTGAAGAGTGGCGTCATATTCTTGAGGGAGCCCTTTACCCAGTTATGGTCTTTACTGATCACAAAAACTTTATTTACCTCCGGGATGCTCGCTGCCTGAACCCTCACCAGGCTAGGTGGTCCACATTCTTTGCTCGATTCGACCTAAGACTCACCTACCATTCCGGAGCTCTCAACTCCAGAGCTGATGCTCTATTCAGATCTTTTGACATACCAGGACTGTCTTGTGAAAGATAATTTTTGAGGCATATAAATCTGCAAATATGTGTTTGTGAATTAATTCCTAGAATTAGTGTGACATGGTTCAGAGGAGCTGTTTAAATCAAAGTGTTTGTTTATGTTAACCTACCCAGAGGGTGCTGGTAGATAAGAGCCTAGATCTATGGTAGCCCCTTGTATCCTTTATGGCAGATCGCAAACGTGAAAGCCTTTGAAAATATCTCTTTCAGGACAGTGAAATCTAACACCTCTCCGGGAAGCCTCAGACATGCCGACTGCAGAGACAGAGTTATATGTGGATGACAAATTCAAGCTGAATAGGGTCACTGGAAAATATCACATCATTTTCTCCAATATCATACTTACCAGGTGTGGTATGCAGATGAAGGGGAACTGTGTGGAGGTAAAATCATGTTTGTACGCCATACTGGTAATAAGTCGGGACAGGGTATTTAAAACCTGACTTAGGAGCTGTATCCACAGGGGTCATAAAACCCCATGTGCATTCCCACAGAACTTAGGTCTGACATCAGTGGAAGAGGGGCTGTGGGCCCTGCAGCTTGGTTTTAAAAATGCGCTGTGACTCTAAGAAATTGTTCAAAAGGGAGTCAATCTGATATTGACGTGTGTCCCATTTTCCTGCTTCTCACAGCACCAGAAACTTGATTATATGTGAGTTATCAATTCTGTGTTTTATCCTTTTTATTTTATAAGAAACAATTGCATTATATTTGTATGTCACTTTACTAGTTATCTTAAGCATTGTGGATGTTCCATATTAAATTATACTTAATAAGTTCAAGTCTCGAATTCACGTGACAGTTTGGTGAAAACGCTACATAATTGAAAAGAGGAGATCATTGTGGTTTATGTTAACTCTGACTAATGTAAATTGTGCTAGATTAGTTCAAAGGGAGAACGGAAGGCTTCCTAAATAAGAGTGTCAGCTCTTCATAAAAAACCTTGGTGGTGGCATTGTTGTTACGGCAAAACTAGTGTGTGGCATAGATAGGGAAGGATTTAATCATTTAGACAGACCAGGTGGTCGTTTTTGGTTAACCCTTTATCACACATGCGTCACACAGGCTCAGATGAGTGTTGTTTGTGACAAGGACAATTACCGATCTCTGAACCGCCCCCCATCATCGAACCTTCCTGCTTTGTCGCTCTTACGACAATGCGGGAAGGTTCGAGTTGGTTGTTCCTATATGAAACCTCATCTTCGTCCTAAGACACTTCAGTGGGCTTATGCAACCAAATTTGCTGGTGATGCCAGGTTTGAAAAGACCTTCTTGTTGCTGTTCCGACGCTATTGGTGGCCTACCCTTCATGCAGATGTTAAAGAATTTATTTCTTCTTGCGTGACATATGCTAAGACCAAAGTCCCCAGATAACCTCCGTCCGGCATACTTTAACCTCTGCCCGTTTCTGATCGCCCTTGGGTGAGTCTTTCCATTGATTTTATCACCGACCTTCCTACTAGTAATGGATTCAACACCATCTGGGTAACGGTGGATAGATTTTCGAAATGGTTCACTTTGTTCTCTTGAGAGGCCTTCCTTCTGCTGCCAAACTCTCACCCTCCCACTCTCAGTCCAATGGTCAGACGTAACGAGTAAACCAAGACCTAGAATTATTTCTCTGTTATTTCTCTTCTCATAATAAAACTAACTGGAGCAATTGCTGTCTGGGGCTGAATTCACCCATAATAACTACATTTATATGTCTTCTGGGTCCTCCCATTCTTTATTGTGTATGATGCCCACCTCATTCTCCCTGATTTCTCTTCTCCTCCTGCAGCTACAGTTCTGGCTGCCCACTCCATGGTACGTGATTTTATCAAGATCTGGTCTTCCACCAAGGAAAAATTGTTAAAGTCCTCACACCAGTACAAACTCTCTGTGGATCGTCATAGAAAACTGGTCCTCATTCTCCATATCAGGGATAAGGTGGGGCTCTCCACAACGAATCTTAGGCTTCGGGTGCATTCCATGAAACTGGCGCCACATTATATCTGTTATGACTCACCGGGCTCTCTGTCAGAGTAACTAGATAGATAGATAGGTAGATAGATAGTTAGTTAGGGATAGGTAGGTAGGTAGTTAGATAGCCACTGTCACTCACCGGAGTGTGAGTGCCTCCACTCTGGTACGTGGTTCTCCATCTTTCCCGCTTACACCTGTGTTGAACCGCGCCCGTCCGCCATCCTGTCGCACTGCGCATGCGCAGGTCCCGTTAACAACTACACCTGACCACTAATGTGATTGATGTATCAATCACCTCACCCTACTTAAGGCACCTGCAGCCTTAGGTAGTGGCCTGATCTTGGAGTCTCATTCCCGGTGATTCTCTATAGGTGTTCCTGTGAGCTACTCGTGTCTGCAGTTTCCAAGCTGCTTCCAGCTCTACTCGTGTCTGCAGTTTCCAAGCTGCTTCCAGCTCTACACGTGTCTGCAGTTTCCAAGCTGCTTCCAGCTCTACTCATCGTCAGTTCCCATACCCGCTACAGCATTACTACTCAGCTGATCGTCTGCAGTTTGCAAGCTGCTTCCTGCTCTACTCACCGGCGGTTCCCATACCCGCTACAGCATGTCTACTCAGCTGATCGTCTGCAGTTTCCAAGCTGCTTCCTGCTCTACTCACCGGCGGTTCCCATACCCGGTACAGCGTGTCTACTCAGCTGTTTATATACTAACATAGCACATGAAAATGGATTATATGCTGTGGATTATTTCCTAAAGATGGAAAAAAACTCTGATCTTACGACATTCTTAATTACACTCTTAAGATTTGTATTAACGAAAAACTACTTCATATTTGAAGAAAAATTCTACCTACAAATCAGGGGGACTGCGATGGGGACTGCCTGTGCTCCCACCTATGCTAATTTATATCTAGGCTGGTGGGAGAAGGAGGTAGTTTTCAGACAGCAGAATGAAAAATTTACGGACCACATATTATTGTGGTTAAGATACATAGATGACGTGATCATCCTATGGGATGGTGAGATTGAATTATTTCAAGAGTTTACGGATTCTTTGAATGATAACGATCTTAACTTGAAATTAACATCAGACATTCAATATGTATCTATTAATTTTCTTGACCTAACTATCTCTATAACTGAGGATGGTAGACTACATACCGATATGTTTAGGAAAGCAACTGCTACAAATAGCTTATTGCATGCCTCCAGCTCTCACTTTCCATCTGTGATTTCTGGAATACCAAAAGCTGAACTTTTAAGAACAAAGAGGAATTGTTCAGATGAACAAACTTTCAAACAAAGATCAATGGAATTGAAAAGCAGATTAATTAAAAGGGGTTATAATGCTAATACTATAAAATCAGCAGAGAGTAGTGCGTCCAAATTCTCAAGAGACGCTCTGGTGCATCAGAAAAAGAACAAAGGGCCACTGGATAGCAAAGATACAAAGCTAAGAGTAATAGGAACCTTTTGCTCAGAGTGGAGAACCATCACACGAATACTACAAAAACATTGGCATGTTTTACAACTAGATGAAGATCTGAGACAAACATTGGAGGATAGAGTCTCCATAACGTGGAGACGATCAAAAAATCTAAGAGACCAATTGGTACATAGCTTTCTAACGTCGAAGAAAAGAACTTTCAGTAGTATTCCTAAAGGCTTTTTCAAGTGTGGATCTTGTAAAGCTTGCCCCAATATGCAGCAGACTAAAGAGTACAGGGATAAATTTGGCAAAACATGGAAAATTGCAAAATACCTCAATTGTAACTCGGTCAATGTTGTTTATTGTCTCTCATGTCCTTGCAATTTGATTTATATAGGAATGACGGGCAGACCCTTTAAGAAAAGGGTCTTAGAACATCTAGGTAACATAAGGAGAGCTGCCAATGATAAAGCCAATCTAAAACAGCTAACTGTGGTAGCCAAACATTTTTTAAAGTATCATAGATGTGATCCGAAGGACCTAATGGCCTTTGCTATGAAACAGGTCAGCCTAGGTCTAAGAGGGGGAGATATTAACAGTGAATTATTGCGTGAAGAAACTAAACAGATTTTCCTGATGAACAGTATGGTACCACATGGTCTGAATGATCATAGTAATTATTCAGTCTTTTTGAACTAAGTCAATTTCGATTTCTTATTTATATTACAAATCCAGGGGATATTTACAAATTATTAAATACAATGTGGCCAAGTAAACTTATATTTCCTATATCTCTTACATATGGACCAATGTTATTAATATGCAATACCTTCTCCTTACATTTTAATTATATAAAAGAATCCATCTTATTATTGTTTCACTTTGTTAGTTATAAAGGCTCACTGTTGCCTCATCAATCGGTCAGGTTATTCGACCGTCTTAAAAAAAATTTTTCACTTATTTATTTAATGGTAAAATCATATTAGCACTAAATTTATTAAGAGTGGACAAGCTCTGTTTTCATTAAAATATAGTCATGCATATTTCACCTCACATGCAACTCACTCCTATATGGTATGACCTTTACTTTATTTAAATTTTCAACTGTTTTCATCCTAGAGTTTCTCTTAGGTGCACAATGTGTGACAAATGTCACATTTGCACATCTTAAATTTTCATAATTTATCATTAGTCACAATTTAATCACTTTTCTATAGTAAGAAAATATAAGAATGTATTACAGTTAATCTGTTTAAGGCTTAGTCATAAATTTTGAGTAATAAATATAAGAATAAGTTGCAGTCAATTTGTCCCAAGTTTAATTCAATCGTTTTGACTGTCATATCCCATTTTGTTGAGGTTCACACCAAAATGGCTGGGGAATAAAATTGATGATCCTAATATTTTGATTTTAATGTTGGATCAAAGATTCCCTAGGTTTCAAATATACCATGAACTTAATAACATTATAACTAAGTGATAAATATTTATTTACTTTGGTATCAAGGATTATAAGATTAACAGATGCAATAATCAAGTACAGTAGTGACTAACTTCAACAATTAAATACTATTACTTACCTTCAACCTTGAGTACAAAAGCTGTTATTTACAAGTCCAGCGCTTTATATATTTAATATTATTATAATAAATATGTGAGTGACGTGTTATACTATTAAAATCATTATCTAAATCAAGTGTCATCTACTATACCCGGTTATTCTATTGTACTTATGCAGGAAAAGGTATTTTACATCTGAAGATTTATCATTAAAATGAGATGGCAAGCAACTACCGAGTGGTTGCTATAACGTTGCCAAGGAAGCTGTCATAAGGGGGAGTTTCGTTAACTCCAGTATCCGGAGTTCAATCTCGCAACCTGATGGTTGCTATAAACGTTGCTAGGCAAAGCGTCATTAAGGGGGAGGGCTCTTCTCTTTAAATATCCTGTTGGGCTGAAATCTCGTCTTGCCTCGTTAAAGCTACTAGCGAAACGCGCGTCGGCGGACGCCGCGCTCGCTACTCTGCAACTCCCACTGTTATTATATATATTATCACCTCTAACAATATAATTAGCAAGTCCTATTATAGTCTTAGGTACTAGCTAGCGGTGCCCACTATCTCAGCAGTTCCTAGTACTGCAGCAGACAGTTAGACTGCAGTACTGTGAGACAGGCTAGATCCCAGACCATAGGAGTCCATAATAGCATTACATCTGAATATTGAGGCACACTTTCTATTTGTAGCAATACCGTTTATCAATAAGGGCTTAAGGGTTTATGAGAAGGAAATTAATCCCCGTCAGATTTAACCTATTAATAGCCCACCATTAGGGGTGCTAATCTCCAGATCATACTTAGGAGATACATATTTAGTGTCAGTATTTCAATTGGAGTTGATTGTCATACCGTTAATGCGGTTGTATGAAAATATTTATTAATTATTACACGAGAACATCAGAGTAACTTCGCGGCTAGACAATAAAATATTGTCTATTTTAACTGATTTATGTATTTATCAATGTATGTTTCCAATTACAAATTTTAAATATTTCGCTATTAGAAGTATGTTCTAAATCTATACACAATAAAGAGTGATTTTAATATCACCAACATATCAATATAATGCAAATATATATGTTGTTTATTTCCATTCATGAGTGCCCCTTAAGGTCATTTTCTTTTCTTCTTGTTGAATAAAGTTACCCAATTATATGACCGGGTGCACCCCTCCTCAATAAATATCTCTATCATGTTGGAGTTAGGGGGAACTATATAAGTGGAGGAGGTAGTGAGTGGTACACTTGGTGCAGTCAAATATTCTCTTTGACTACTCAGCTGATCGTCTACAGTTTCCAAGCTGTTCCCTGCTCTACTCAACGGCGGTTCCCATACCCACTACAGCGTGTCTACTCCGCTGATCGCTTCTTCAGCTTCCCAGCTGATTCCTGCTCTACTTGGTATGCATAACCACTATTGACTATTATTGTTTACTTGCATACCTATTGAACTATACGTGACTACTGCACTAAGGTACAGTTACCTATGATAGACTGTCTATGCTACATTGCCTGTTTACCCGGAGAAGCTTCTCACTCAGCTGCGGTATGCTCTCATCATATTGACTTTGTTGTTACTTGCATATCCGCGCTGACCCGCTTCTCCACGCTGCAGAGCCAGCTACTATATTGACAGACTATTCATTGTACTTACCTATGTGTGTTGTACAAAACTCCTTTCTACTCGCGCTGTTTCCACACAGCTACAGTTTGCCGTTTCCTCACCACTCTCCTGCACCTGGACAAGTCCTCATTCCTCCTCACAGCAGTGGTACAACTTGCTACACGCAGACCACTGACTTCCCTGCTACCTACCAGCATCTGGACAAGTCCTCCTATCACAGCAGTGGTACAACTTGCTATACGCAGACCACTGACTCTCCTGCTACCTACCTACACCTGGACATTCCTCATCACAGCGGTGGTACAACTTGCTATACGCAGACCACCGACTACCCCGCTACCTACCTGCACCAGTACAACTCTTCCCATCACAGCGGTGGTACAACTTGCTATACGCAGACCACTGACTACCCTACTACCTACCTGCACCAGGACAACCTCCTCATCACTACAGTGGTACAACTTGCTGTACGCAGACCACTGACTCCTCCACGAGCTACCTTCACCTACTCACGTCCCCTCATCTCGTCTGAAGCTATATCGCTTCTTCTCTCCAGTTCCAAGTCGCTGACCTTCCACCATTGACTTCATAAGACATTCTCTACTTTCCTGCTGTTATCTTCATTACAATCATTCACCTAACTGCCCTGAGGTCCGTGGTCAACACCGCCCCTCTGTCAGTTATAACATCAGGTGAAACTCGGGTATAAACTCCTAGTGCCCGTGACAGCCACATTGGGTGGTAGATAGGTAGTTAGTTTAGTTCTTAAATAGATTAGTTTAGGTAGATTAGATAGGCAGATAGATTAGATAGTTACTTAGATAGGGTCAATTAGGTCTGTTCTCTGCCAGAATATGCCCTCAATCATGCTGTCATTCTTATATAATGCCTCACCTGGCCAGCCTGTTTCTCTTAGCTTACTTACCTGGCTTCCTCATTACCATCTGCAGCCTATTGGTTCTGCTCTCCTTAAATAGCTGTCTAATCCTTTGCAGGATTGCCGGTAATACGTTTACCATAGTGTCCTGCTCCCTTGTGTTTTCCCTGTTACCTGTTCCTGTTGTTTCCTGCCGGCTTGTGGTATCCCCGTGTACCAGACCGTTTCCGTTCCTGTCTACTCTTTATTGGATTTCCCTGTGTACTGACTTGGCTCTGCTTTGACTCTTCTCCTGTGTTGATATCCCATGTACCAGACCTGATTCTGTTCCTGATAATTCTACTATCCACTCACCAGTTCCAGTCAGCTATCTCTTGGACCACGGTAAAGTCGTGCTCCCAGGCATGGCTCCAGCGGTATCTGCAGCTCCTCTGTTTATCCTACCTTATACAAAGACGCAGCCCCTGCAGCATCTCTGTGCTCAGATTTCAACAATCTTTCTCTGGCTCCGGACTCCACCTTGCCACAGGTACTATTGACTGTTTACATATATCACAGTGTGCCTATACATGTAGTTACCCCTGGCAACCGCCAAGGAACTGTTTTCCTCCAATCTCCGGATTCTCACCAGTACAGTGGGTTGTAGTTACCCCTGGCAACTGCCTAAGAACTATACCCCTAAATCTCCGGACTCTCACCGGTACTGTAAGTTGCAGTTACCTCTGGCAACCGCCTAAGAACTATTTCCCTAAAATCTCCGGACTCTTACCGGTACTGTGGGTTGTAGTTACCCTTGGCAACTGCCTACAATCAGTTTCATCATCGTTACCTATTACGGCAAGTTCGGTTCCTTTCCGGACAAGCACCGGTACAGAAGTCGCTGTGTATCAGGGGAATTTTCCATCAGCTGTTCCTTATTTATTCCAGTGGCCATGAGTGATATATCAGTCTTGACACCATCCACTTGGGGTCTCACCTAACTCCCTCCTCCACTTCCTACTCTACGACCTCGGTAACTCTATTCCTGGGTTCTCCCCAGCCAGTGCACATCTCACGACCCTCTGTTTGTCTGCAGCCAAGTCTGTCCCCACCACTAGGGGCAACAGTGAACACCAAACTTTCGGAGCAGACTCCAGGTTTTGCTGTACTGGCTTGAGGGGTTCCTAACAATATCAGGCCTTTTCCAGTGATTCAGAATATCAATCTGGTAACCTACAGACTCCGTCTTCATCCTTCTCTTAGAATCCACAACACCTTTAACATTTCGTTGCTTAAACCTTTTGTGCTTAATAAGTTTTCTCGTGCTCCATCTTCTCCCCAACCCATTCCAGCCACAGCTGGTAATGAGTACGAGACTAGTCAAATATTGACCTTTCGCAAGCTGCGGGGAAGCTCCCAATATTTGGTTCAGTAAAGGGGTTATGGCACCAAAGAAAGGTCTTGGGTGTATGAGGAAGATCTGCACGCTCCTCGTCTTTTGGCTAGTTTCCTTAGGAAGCAGTCTTTTACGGATAATTCCCCTTTTAGATGGGGGTACTGTCAGGCACCGTCCCCGCTTGTCCTCTGCAGCCAGTGATGCCTTCTTGTTACTGCACGCCCTGTTGTTAGACAACGGGATGCTTCCGTTCTCGCCTGTCGGGCCCAGTGGTGAATGGCGCAGTCGTGGCTTTGCTGCCTAGGCAATGAGACGCTTTCCACAGCTTCCTGTCGGCGGTCAGCTATTCTGACCGCCAAAACCACTGTCAACCAATCAGGTTCAAGTATACTCTATTTCAGGAAGGCTCTGGCACCATTAGGGTACCAGAGTATCTAGGTTTCCCTATGCTCCAGCGATCCTGTATCATTTAGAGACTCCTGCCTGACTTCCTGTGTTTTGATTTGGCTTCTCCTGCTTTGGATATCCCTTTGACATTTACTCATTTATGTGGTTTTGATCCCTGGCTCTCTGACTCCGCTTCTGCCTGCTCCTCTGTACCTCAGTTGCCTGCAAGGTTTGATTACTGCCTGTACGACCACGTCTGCTCACCTCTCACCACGCCGGTAGCTATGTGGGAGGGCCATCTCTTGCAGCGAACCCCAGACTCCGCGCCTCCTTGTTTAGCATCGCTAATACCTGCAGGTGACCTTCAGCCCAAGTATTCTGTGATAGAATCTTCTGAAACCTGTTACTTTCTTGCACCAAAATTCCTTTTTTTGGGGGGCTTTTTGCAACTCATTGCAATGCCTATCTGTTTTCAGCATGTTACTAATGCTGCCAACTGCCTGCTAGTTGGGTGGCCAATATGCCAAATACTGTCTTTTTGTGGACTTTCAAATTCAATTGCTTTTTCTTGTCAAGATAGATATTTGGCAACCAAATGTGAGTTGTACATACTTTCTTGTATGAGAAGCATTGATCAATTGATCTATTGATCAATCTGAACTGTTTGGTTTACATATTACCTAGCCTAGCGGTTTCGTCCTTTTAAAGCTATACGAATATCTAAAGAAAAAGAAAAAACTCTTACCCTACAATACCCTAGAGAAGTCCCGGGACTTGGTGCATTTGTGTCCTCCGTGATGGCTGTAATCTTTCCTCCATGTAGAATGTGTTAGCGGCGTCCCGCTGCACGTCTAATGCGGGAGTTCAGATTCCAAGGTACAACTACGGTGGCTGTGAATGTTCAAAAAGCACCAACGCGTTTCATCAAATAATGGACTTTTTCAAGGATGTTGTTCAGTGTTTAGTTGAGCTTATTTATAGAGACAGCTATCCCTTCATTGGCTAAGTAGATGAGATAGCTGATTAAAACCAGAAAAATACATTTATTAAGTTTGTTAAGTTAAAAATCTTATTAGATGAGATATAATAAAATAAGGATTGTTATGTGCGTATTGTTGCTAACCAATAACGATTGTCGAACCTCGAGTTGTGTCTCCAAAGCACAGAGATTTATTCGCAAATAATAGAATATATATATGCTCAAGCGAAGTAATAGTAAATACAGTGGTTACTTATCGCAGGCGCTCTGGATCCAGTGCAGTCATTCAATCCTGAAGTCTGGGGACAAGATGTCTGCACTCTGAATCACAAGCTGCTGCTTATATACACAATCAAATACAGTAATACAATGAAGATGGTATAGCTTGCATCTATTGGTCCGGGTCTCAGGAATGTCCAAGGGGTCGTCAATCATTGGCTGGTTCATCCTAAGGAATCCAAAGGAGGGGGTCATCTCTGCAGGGGGGATGCTCTGCTCTTCCCGCCAGGATTCCTTAGTCTTAAGTAGTTCATAATTCCCTATCATTCATAACTTGCGTATGCACTCTGCGATTCCCTCGCAGAGTGAACCAAACAGTAGGATATGTAACAAGGTTCATTATGATACCACTCATGATGTTATTCCTTTAACCCGTTCCGTGTATTTCACTAATATGCATGTAACTCTGATATAACATATAAATACTACTATATTTCGACATAACTGACTATGTGTTGCAACTACCATTAATGTGTACTATTTTATAAGTATGCGTGTTTGTGCGAATGTATGGTAAAAGACCAATTACTGTTGCTGCCACGTGTAGTGGATGCGTACGCCCTTTCACGCCGTAGCGTGCCCTTGTACGTCGATGCGTACCGTACGCATCTTTTCAAACAAAGACAACCAAGTTTGCTAGACTTTAATTGAAATGACTTTATTCAATTTGTTGACTTCGACAGCTCCACCCTTTGATAGTGTAATAAACTATCACCCAATCACCGTTTCAAGTTCAGGATTATACAATACTTCTTCACAGACCATGATCTCGGTATCTGGTACCACCCTTTCAGTCTCTTTCTCAGTGTCACTCCTATGAGACCATTTTCCACACTTCAACACAGTAGGAACACATTTGACAACTAAACCAATTGCTAAGATGACACCCAGTATAAGGAGAAGGAGCTTACCTACACTCGCAATCATTTCCTGTACCCACTCCCCCAGACCGGAGAACCATTTTGCTGGGCTCAACCATGAGAACCAACCCGCCACCTTTTCCCCGACCTCATATAACGAAGAATTATGGCTCTTTCGAAATTCCCATTTCAGCTGCAAAATTTCATCCATCTTCCGGTCTATAACCTCTTTAGGGTCATCAGTATTATTAGTAATGTACGTGCAACATTTGACACCGAACTGGGTGGCCAGTGTCACACAGTACCCACCAGTAATAGAGGTGAGATAATTTAGTACCAGTCTATGTTGCACCAACTCCTTTTTGTACGCTTGTAGCTCCCTTCCAGTATACCTGAAAGTGTCATCAAACATTTCGGTGATATTATCTATTAATTTAGCTAGGTCTTGGATATATTTAAAGTTTAATGTTCCCCGAGCGGTCCTGGTGAGATCTAGAGCAACCATAACTTGGAAACCAGCAGTTTCACTAATCAATTTTGTAGCTATGGGTTCCTCACCAGGAATCATATTTCTCTTGCCACGGTGTTCATACTGTGTGTGTATGTATGGTGGTGATGTAGTCTTGTGAATATCTACCATTTCTTCATGAGTAATAGTCATGATTTCAGGAACCAGTTTAGCTAGGAAACACAAGCCCTTGGAACTCGGAGTTACCCAGGAATAAGCTTTTCTTCCACAAACAAAATACACATCCTCAGGGAGAACATAAGGAACAGTATGCCCATGAATTATATCACACAGAGTTTTAATAAAACTACCCATGCCTAGTGTCTCCATCTGCTCTAGACACGTGTCGGCATTAATGACATTTTTACATTTATCTGTAGAGACTTTTCCAATGGATACCTTCTTATGTTTGGTTATACGCCCTAATTTGTGACCTCCATCAACATTCCTGCCTAGTAGTGACCTTGTTAGTCTCCCTCTAAAATGAGTGTGGCGAGCCATTGTCTGATCTGATAGGTCAGCCTCCCAATTCTCCAGGCGCTTTGCATGAGATATGTTTAGGCACAGCAAAGATCTGCCTATGGAGTATTGTCGAAGCGTCAAACTAGGGGACCTAGTATTATTGTACCTCCCTTCTATGGGCCTCCCACCCCTTAATTCGAGTACTTCGGATATGTTTAGAGGGAATGGCACTAGTCCTATGTTATGCTGCCCTTGAGGCACGTGAGAGCACACCCAACACTCGGTTTGGTTTAGCACCTTACCCACCAAGGAGTGATAATCTTCCAAAGGATGCCCGCCTATATTCAGAGTACTGGGGGACTGGCATCGTTGGATGCATCTCTCTTCAACTAGGGAGTCGCAGAACTTGCAGATACAATACTCATCAGACAATAGCCCCTCACACTGCCTCCGAGTTCCTGAGCTAGCAAACCTTTTCATAACCCCTGGACCAAGTTTGATAATGGGCTATTCAGAGTATCCTATTAACTTTTCTTCGGCCTCCATTTCATCCGTATCACTCACAGAACTCTCCTCCGTCCTCCATCCTCCTTCACAAAAATAGAATGTCCTAGAAAAAGTAAAAACAAGGAAAATCCTGGAACAAAAGAAAAACAAAAACCGCCACTCCATCGCTGGAAAGATAGTTCTGAGGCAACGTCTCTGGTTCAGGTGTCTCAACTGTAGGCTTTAGGTCTCCCGGAACAGGCTCACAAGTGACAGCTCTATGTCGTCGGTCTGAGTTTTGTCTTGCACTTTCTCCGGATTATGGACTCTCCTGCAGTGGGTGGAATGGACCCAAGTGTCTCTCTCTGCAACCTTCAGTGATGTAGTACTGGTCAGCAGCACTTGGTACGGGCCTTCCCAACGGTCTGTTAAACAACCTGAACGTAAGAAATTGCGGATCATAACATAGTCTCCAGGTTCAACATCATGACAGTTCGTTTCTGGCATACCAGGTGACAGCATTTTTAGTTTTTGTTGTTGTTGTTTCAGCTGTCTACTCATTCTTATAAGATATTGTACAGTCACTTCATTATTACACTTTAAGTCGTCTTGTGGACTCACGATCAAATGAGGTTGTCGTCCGAACAGTATCTCAAAGGGGGACAGATTAAGAGGAGGTCTAGGAGTGGTTCGAATGCTATGGAGGACCAACGGCAAAGCCTCAGGCCATGCCAACCCAGTTTCAGCCATTATCTTACCCAGTTTGTTCTTTATAGTACCATTTACTCTCTCCACCTTACCACTGGCTTGTGGTCGGTAAGGAGTGTGAAGTCTGCTACTGATTCCCATGAGTTTACACATATTTTGGAAGACATCACCAGTAAAATGGGTACCCCTATCACTTTCAATGATTCTAGGGATACCGAACCTACACACAAAGTCTTGTACAATTTTCTTTGCAGTGAACACAGCAGTATTAGTGGCTGCCGGATATGCTTCTACCCAACCGGAAAACACATCAATACACACTAACACATACTTTAGATTCCTGCACGGTGGTAATTGGATATAGTCAATTTGTATTACCTGAAAAGGTCCGTCTGTAGGAGGGATGTGGGATGGCTCAGTTGGAATAGTTTTCCCAACATTTTTCCTCAAACAAGTAAGACTTGACATTGCTTTCTTACCAGCTTGAGAGGAAAATCCGGGAGCACACCAGTATGCTCTCACCAGTTTGCACATACCTTCTTTACCCAGGTGAGTCAGGCCGTGTGCTGCTTCAGCCAGGCTTGGATAGTACGTTCGGGGAGCTACAGGCTTACCTTGTCCATCCCTCCAGAGTCCTGAGGACTCTTGACCACATCCCTTCGCCTTCCAGACCGCCTTCTCCTGCAGGGAACATAAATCTTGCATTTCAATTAATTTCTGCGTGTCTAATGTCTGAAAAACCATCATAGTCTCGGTCGATACAGTCATAGGTTGCCCTGCTGCCCATTTAGCAGCTTCGTCTGCCCTGTTGTTGCCCAATGACACTGGGTCTTCTTCAAAGGTATGGGCTTTGCACTTTATGACGGCTACTGTTCTGGGTAACTGTATCGCTGTCAGAAGTCCTTTTATGTGTTGTGAGTGTGCTACTGGTGTACCTGCTGCTGTCGTAAAGTTTCTAAGACGCCAAAGGGCCCCAAAATCGTGCACTACCCCGAAGGCGTACCTAGAGTCAGTATATATATTGGCTGATTTACCCTCTGCCAATTCACACGCTCTCCTTAGTGCTACTAGTTCCGCCACCTGTGCTGAGTGAGGTGGGCCAAGGGGTTCAGCTTCTACCACATCCTGGTCGTCTACAACAGCGTAACCAGTACATAGCTCTCCTGTCTCTGTCTGTCTATGGCAACTTCCGTCTGTATAAAACGTAAAATCTACATTTTCTAAGGGGGTGTCACGTATGTCGGGCCTTGCAGTAAAGGTCTGATTCAGGTGTTCCATACAGTCATGCGTGTCAGTATTCTTGCCTAACTCATCATCAACCAGGGTCTCCTCACCTCCCACCCTTTGTGTTTCTAGAGACACATACGGAAGGTATGTAGCTGGATTTAAGGTGCTACATCGTTTGATGGTGATGTTTGAGGGTGCCATCAGGGCTAGTTCCCACTTTGTGAATCTAGCTGAAGAAACATGTCTGGTTTAGGCTGAATTTAACAGAGCTGATACAGCATGGGGTGTATAGATGGTTGAATTATGTCCTAATACTACATCCTTGCTCTTACTTACTAGAAGGGCCGTTGCTGCTACACTTCTGAGACATGTTGGGAGTGATCTTGCCACATTGTCTAATTGTGCACTGTAGTATGCTACCGGTCTGCTAGCGTCACCATGTTTCTGTGCGAGGACACCTGCTGCACAACCATCAGCTTCTGTACAAAATAGCTCAAAAGGTTTTTCATAATTAGGTATTCCCAATGCAGGTGCTCTAGTCAGACTATCTTTAAGATTAAAGAACGCTTGCTCTGACTCTTCTGTGTGTACAACACGTTCTGGTTTTGAGGAAGAGACTAGCTCCTGCAATGGTAATGCCAGAATAGAAAAACCTGGGATCCAGGACCTACAGTATCCACACATCCCCAAGAAAGTATGAATCTGCTTCTGGCTCTGCGGCAGGGTCATGTGTTGTATGGCCTCAATTCTGTCGGTTGTCAGGTGTCTTAACCCCTTAGTGAGGCAGTGTCCTAAGTATTTGACCTTAGTCTGACATGGCTGTAATTTATCCTTTGCCACCTTGTGCCCTGTTTGTGAAAGATGAAGCAACAACAATTTAGTATCATGTAAACATGACATAAAAGAATCAGAGCACAACAACAAATCGTCCACATATTGAATTAGAACAGACCCATTGTGGGATTGAAAGGATTGCAAACAGTCATGTAAGGCTTGGGAGAAAATACCGGGGCTGTCAATGAACCCCTGAGATAGTCTGGTCCATGTGTATTGCACTCCCCTGTAGGAGAATGCAAAAAGGTATTAGCAGTCAGGGTGAAGAGGGACTGAGAAGAAAGCAGAACATAGATCAATGACAGTAAAATGACTGGCAGACGGTGGAATCTGCATGAGGATGACAGCTGGATTCGGCACTACGGGGAATTGGCTCTCAACAACTTTGTTAATTCCCCTTAAGTCCTGGACTAATCTATAGCCCCTCCCCCCATTCTTCTTCACAGGGAAAATGGGACTATTTGCTGTACTGGCTGTACGAATTAAAATCCCTTGTTGTAACAGCCTCTCAATAACAGGATATACCCCTAGTTCCACCTCCGGTTTTAATGGATACTGTGGGATTTTTGGAGCTATCCTACCACTTTTTAGATTGACCATGACAGGGGCTACGTTTGCCATCAGTCCAGTGTCCTGTCCATCTCTGGTCCATAGGGAACCTGGTATTTCCAGCAACATCCCCTTTACTTGAGATGGACTTGGTTCTATAACAGGAGAGTGTAACATTAACCTTTGAGGGGTGTCCAATATGTCCTGTACCTCATGTGCAACCTTCTCGGGTATATCTAGGAACACACCATCTGAAGTACAGTATATGACACATCCCATTTTACATAACAAGTCTCTCCCTAGCAAGTTAGTAGGAGCCGCTGCAGCTAAGAGAAACGAATGCTTAGTATGCAGAGGGCCGATAGTAACTTCAGCGGGTTTAGTTAGAGGATAACGTAACACTTTTCCCGTTACCCCCATAGCTGGAATAGTTTTACTGGTCACCTGTAGATTGAAAGGAGAGGTTATCACAGATCGGGCTGCCCCTGTATCTACAAGAAAAGTTTGTTTCCTACCAGCTATGTCAACTATCATTGTTGGTTCTTCACTCTGACTCTCAGTTAACCTCACTGGCTGTAGACTACAGGTATGACCTGACCCCTAGCGCTGACTATTGATTTCCCGCGCAGCATTTGCTGCCGTAATATGCGCGGGTAGATATGAGTCTTCTAGTCTATGTGAATCCCTCCTTGGAGGATATCTATGTGACCCACCCCTATGTGTATTTAGTCTTTCCTTTTTACAATCTCTCCTGTAATGTCCTTCCTCGTTACAGTTGAAACACCTGATCACTTTAGGTTTCCTGTTATATGGGTTGTATGCTGGTGGTCGTGTATGCACCCCTTCTTGAGCCTGTATACTTACCGTCATTAACTTATCACTTTTCTCTTCCCTTTTTCTAAAAAGGTTCTTGTCATGCTCCACAGCAGACTCCCTAAGAGAGTCTACCGTGACGCCTCTCCAATTAGATAATGTGGTTTGTACCCTCGTCTTTAAATTTTCTCTAAGGCCGTCCATCAGTACTCCTACAGCTACCTCTCTGTGATGTGGATCCTCACTTATGTTGGATATCCCAGTAAATCGTGCGATCGCTGTTATAGCTCTAGCAAAGTAATCTGAGGCAGTTTCACTATCCTTTTGTTTAATGGCGAAAATCTTACTCCAATTTACTACTACTGGAAAACAGATGGCTAAGTGTTTGACAATTTGCTCTATATTCCGTTGGTTAATCTCATCAGTCAAGGTTCCTCCAACAAACAATCTTCAATAAATTTTTGTATGTTAGTATTGGGAGGAAGACACGCCCTCAACACTACCCGCCAATCCTTACTGGTTGGTTCGTGAGCATTCCCTAAATCTTTAACAAATTTCTGACATTTAGCTAACTCCTTTCTAGAGTCTGGGAACTCAGTCATAATGGAACGTAATTCTGATCTAGTCCAGGGACAATGCATTGTAACATTTCTTAAAGGAACTACACCATCCTTATCCGGTTTCCCATTGGGAACTGATATTGTGCGGACTGGGAACGCACCCTCTGGTAAACTGACTTCAGGGGACACTACAGGATTTACTGGTCCTAGGTTTAGAACGCTTTCACTCCTAGTGATCACGCTACTCTCACCTATCTCAGCCATTTTCTCATACTTGCGCTGAGTCTCTAGTACACTAACAGCATGGGCAATGGCCGAAATCACAGTGGGTTCATCTTCATTTTCAGATACACTTGATTGAAACTAGCTTAAAACAGGGTACAATTTAGCAATCTTTCTATTTTCAGTTTTAACAACGGCTGTACTTACGCCTCCCGCCACATAAGGTGGCGGGGGCGCGCTTGCGCTGAGTTCGCCACGCTTCTCAACGGTTACATCCGCCTTGCGCGCGCTTTTCGCCACGCCTACTTCCGGTTTGCATTCGCTGCTCTGCCACGTGTTACCTTCCATTTGCCACAATTTTAAACAATCATTATGTCTATTTCTCTTTTTCGTTGACTTGATCAATCATACTTTATCTTTTACAGTATTTAGTACCTCTGCATTAAAACTTCCTATTGTTGGGAAAGGCCTATCACAAGCTTTGGTCATCTCGACCCACGTGTCACAATACACATTTGCGTATGCACCATATTTCTTACACATGAGTAACCTCGCTGAACCAATAGGGCCTTCCTTAGGCAGTACACTGACCATCTCTAGCGTATGCTTAGCACCCATGTTGAACAATATACCTTCTACCCGGAACACAGACACACCGCAATGCTCTGTTCCTTCCGGCCAAATGTGAAATACAGACACACCGCAATGCTCTGTTCTTTCCACCTAATAATTTCAACTCTGTTGCTATACTCACCGCTAGAGATCTATAATGCTCGGTGAACGTATTTCCTTTAGCCGCGTTCACTCGCTTTTCTCGCACCAGGCGAGGATCCCTAATACAGAAATATCACTGTGGGCCCCAAGGGCTATCAGCTCCTCGATACCCTGGCTCAACCACAAAAATCTGCTGAGTTTATTATCGCTGGGAGCGCAAGTTAATACAATTAACCTGCCTTTCCAGTATAATTCCTCCTAGCTGCTTCACCAATTCGCACTAACGGTGCGATCGGATCGCACTGCCTACCAATACTAATTATTAGCAAACCTTGCGATCTATTGGTAGCGCTTTGCGAAAAACACGTTTTCGCATTCGGTATACCTGCCCTGTATACCGTCCTTCAGTTGGGCAATCCGCCTCGTCAGACAGCAACTGAGCACAATCCACAATAAAACAGTGTATCTACGTTACAACATCACACGCTATACACCTTTTCTGCGCAGAAAATCAAGCAAAAGTTCCCAACAATAGTAATAATGTCTCAGAGGCTTTCACAAGTAATTATACTATGCATGTATAATAACTATCAAAACGATTGTTTAACCATGTGGCAAGTCTACCGGAAGTTCGCGTACGCACAGCAGGAAATACACATACGCTAAGCAATGCAATACAGTTAAAACGCACAATGACAGAAAAAAGAAACAGTTTTCTCTTTTGTCCTTAGGTTCTAGTTAGCGTGCCCTAGATAATGCAAAACGGACATTCGGTTTCGCAACACAGAGTAAAATTCAGGTTTTGAACACCATGCGTTCTTACCCGTTTATGACGCGTCTCCACCCTTTGTTAAAGAACCGAAATCCGTTGGTCTTGCATATCATCGGCAACGAAACCTCCAAAGCTCACGAGCCCCCAAATTGTTATGTGCGTATTGTTGCTAACCAATAACGATTGTCGAACCTCGAGTTGTGTCTCCAAAGCACAGAGATTTATTCGCAAATAATAGAATATATATATGCTCAAGCGAAGTAATAGTAAATACAGCCGTTACTTATCGCAGGCACTCTGGATCCAGTGCAGTCATTCAATCCTGAAGTCTGGGGACAAGATGTCTGCACTCTGGATCACAAGCTGCTGCTTATATACACAATCAAATACAGTAATACAATGAAGATGGTATAGCTTGCATCTATTGGTCCGGGTCTCAGGAATGTCCAAGGGGTCATCAATCATTGGCTGGTTCATCCTAAGGAATCCAAAGGAGGGGGTCATCTCTGCAGGGGGGATGCTCTGCTCTTCCCGCCAGGATTCCTTAGTCTTAAGTAGTTCATAATTCCCTATCATTTATAACTTGCGTATGCACTCTGCGATTCTCTCGCAGAGTGAACCAAACAGTAGGATATGTAACAAGGTTCATTATGATACCACTCATGATGTTATGCCTTTAACCCGTTCCGTGTATTTCACTAATATGCATGTAACTCTGATATAACATATAAATACTACTATATTTCGACATAACTGACTATGTGTTGCAACTACCATTAATGTGTACTATTTTATAAGTATGCGTGTTTGTGCGAATGTATGGTAAAAGACCAATTACTGTTGCTGCCACGTGTAGTGGATGCGTACGCCCTTTCACGCCGTAGCGTGCCCTTGTACGTCGATGCGTACCGTACGCATCTTTTCAAACAAAGACAACCAAGTTTGCTAGACTTTAATTTAAATGACTTTATCCAATTTGTTGACTTCGACAGGATATAAAAAGAAGTAAGCACAAATACTTTCCTATTGGCTACCAGTAACCATCACAAGCATTGGATTCACAATATACCAGCAGGACAGTTCAGACGATTAAAAAGGAACTGTACCGATGAGAAGGTGTTTTTAACACAAAGTATGGATCTAAAAGAGAAATTTCTAGAAAGGAAATTTAATGCTAAACTGGTTGATCTTGCACTTGAAAAGGTGAGAAATTTGGAAAGGAGAGACATGATAACACATCACAGTCAAAAAATAAAGAAGACTCCAGTCATTCCATTTATCACTAAATATAATAGTAATTCACAAGCCTTAGAAAAAATCATCCAAAAGCATTGGCCTATTTTGAAATTGGATCAAGACATCAAGGGATTATTACCCACTAAACCACATATTATATACAGAAAAGCGGGAAATTTAAAACAAATCCTTACCAGCAGTTACATTCCAATTCAAAAAACAAAACCATCGTTAACTATATCACAAGGTTTTCGTTATTGCTTAAATTGTAAAGCTTGCAAAGATTTGAATATAAGTCTTACCAATGCCATTACAACATTTCAATCTACTTCTAATAAGAAATAGTTCAACATTAAACAAAAAATCAGCTGTAATACTGAAGGCGTCATCTATATGCTGGAATGCGAATGTGGCCTCCAATACATAGGACGAACTATAAGCACCTTAAAAATTAGGATCGCAGAGCATTTATATAACATTAAAAGAAAATTGAAGACACACAGCGTCTCTAATCATTTTCTGAATAATTCAAGATGTAACCCCAGAAAACAAAAAATTTTGGGTATACAAAGAGTTAACAAATTTTGGAGAGGAGGTGATTATATATCAAATATATCAAGACCAGAGACTAAGTGGATATGCATGGCCAAAACTCTGACACCCCATGGTCTTAACAGCAATTTTGATTTTGGATCTTTTTTAAATCTTTAATCTTTTTACATTTTTATTCCATTCTATTTTTATTTTTCTATATTATATTGTTATAATATAATATAATATATATCCTTATTTTTATTATATCTCATCTAGTAAGATTTTTAACTTAACAAACTTAATAAATGTATTTTTCTGGTTTTAATCAGCTATCTCATCTACTTAGCCAATGAAGGGATAGCTGTCTCTATAAATAAGCTCAACTAAACACTGAACAACATCCTTGAAAAAGTCCATTATTGGATGAAACGCGTTTGTGCTTTTTGAACATTCACAGCCACCGTAGTTCTACCTTGGAATCTGAACTCCCGCATTAGACGTGCAGCGGGACGCCGCTAACACATTCTACACGGAGGAAAGATTACAGCCATCACGGAGGACACAAATGCACCAAGTCCCAGGACTTCTCTAGGGTATTGTAGGGTAAGAGTTTTTTCTTTTTCTTTGGCATATCGCTATTTGCAAAACTGAAACTGCCCATGTGCATCCATTACTTACTTTCTCATGAAAGAGCTATAAACATCAAACATAGTCACTGTTTATTTGCGCCCTCTCTATTATTGTATTTGGTTTGGATTGTTTTTAAGAGGTGCTGCATTTATTTAAGAGAGCGCTTTCCTTTTTATTCTAATTGTATACGAATATCTAAAAATATTTTATATACATTCCATATTGATAGACATTACATCTATTAAACATGACATATTTATATACTTGCAAATATATGAGTGACTAGTCACCTTGTTTTATTCACAAGGGCAGCATTACTCAAACCATAAAAAGCACTTATAGTAAAAGAAGGTGTTAGAAAGCTCGACTCTTGGCTCTTGGTGAATACTCTACCGAACGATAAGTGCATATTAAAGTCTGGGGAGGATATTAATTTTGACAGCATCGATACCGACTATCCAGGAGATATGACCACATAGTAAGGTCCAATTTAATTTGGAAGGCTTGGAAGAGATTTTCAGCCACATCTACTTTACTCATACCATAAAAAGCACATTAGTAAAAGTAGTAAAACAAGGCGTTTGAAAGCTCTATACTCCTATACTATGCTACTGGTTAATATCTATCAAACAATAAGTGCATAAATAAATGAAGTGCAGGCAACCTTTGTCTTTTTAGTTTTATCAGCTTTACCAATTCTACCACTGTCCATCCAATGAATGCTGCCTGTTTCTGAAGCATAAGTGTCTATGAGGGATGCTCTGTTACATTCTTTCTTGATTATGAAGTAGATCAGAGAGTAGAGAGGTATCATAAAAGTAATGTCCTTTTAATTAATGTACTTATGACCTCTAAAGTGCATTTTTGCAAGGCAGCCAGATAATCTATTGTGTCCCTAGTCTAGGGCTTGTATCTTTTAATTTGTGATCGCTGCAGACTTTGGTCAAAATTGGTGAAAAATTGGGACTGTTGTGAAGAGATCATTAAAAAATAGACTGGAAATGACTGGAAATTAATTGTAATGCTATACATAGTAATATAGGAACAAAACAGCTCAAAATGACATTAGTTTACCTATTTTTTTCACAATTTTTAATTAAATCCAGATCCAAACCCAAAATCTTTTGCTTTTGTTCGAAAAAAAACGGTAGCAAAGCCGAAACACGAAGTTGGGTTAGAACCGACACCCGTTTTGAAACACGAGGGTCAGCGCATATGTTTATATGTCAGGATACTAGGTTGTTAGCGCACTAAGTAACACAGGTATTTAGGGGTTCAGGATCACACGGAAATAAAAGGTTTGGATACAACTGCATCTTTATTACAGGTAATCACAAACAATAGCTTATATAAATGAAACAATACTTTAAACAGTACTATATAACTGTCTCATATAGTACTGTTCATACTGAACCCTGCTGGTTGGGCTCGACCCTTAAACAATGGACTGTATAATTGCTGTCTTACTTGCCTACCAGCTTACTGTGCCATCCATCATCTGTGCCAAGTGTTTTCTGCTATACTGCTTCATTTACCATCTGTGTTAGTGACTTATCTATACTGTGTCATTTATTATCTGCACCAGTGACTTTCCCTGGTTTACTATCCTGTCAGTACCTACAGCATTGTTATCATTGTACCAGATTATATCATTTCTGCCATCGTGATATCTGCATTGACTGTATGTAAATATTGAACAATTTCAATAAACCTACTGTTTAGATGACAACTACACCATATCTACACAACCTAATACTCTTGGACCCAGTTGTTGAATTGGGGGTGAATACGGTGGTATGCCATACCACCACTTCTACTACTGCCTTCATTGTAAAACTATTACATTCCATTCACTTACATTCCCATTACATTTTTCATACCGCCACTTCTAAATTTTCACTTCGACCACTACTTGCTCTGTTATCTGTATTCAGTCACAAGATTGATACTAAGCAAACCATAGACGCGTGCAGCATATTTCATTAGTGTTTCCCAAAGGATACTCTGTACTGTGGAGAAGGAGCATCTAAGGACGGTGAAAATATCGGACATCAGACCTCTTCACATGCCATCAGACATCTCCACATGCCCATCAGATTTCATCAGATGCCCCTTACAGACCTCTTCACACACTCTCCTCCCTTCACCCCTGATAGGATGGGCTGTTACACTTTGACCTCCCTGCAGTGTGCAGAGGAGGTAACATGATGTGGAAGGGGCCCCTGTTGCGCCAATCTACTGCCGGTCAGGAGCAACATTTTATATTGGCAGACCCAGCACAACCTGTGCACACGCCTAAGAAGCAGACCTTAATATAGAGTGTTCATGTTTTCTCTTATGATGTTCACTATTAACCCCTTTCCAGCAGTAAAAGGTACAATTGTGAGGACCTTTGGTCTGTTTTGGGGGGTCCTGGGGCTTTGTAAGTGGCATGATATATATGAATATTGGACCTGATTCATTATGGAATGTAAATCCTGTTATGTGCCGTATTTTGCATAAAATTGCTCTCCACATTCTCAGAAACTGACTATACACCAGAGAATGCAAGTGGATGCAATACCTCTTCACACGCAAAGGACACTTCCGACTCCTTACTATTTGAAGGGTGGAACGGGGGAGGAAAGGGGCGTATGCACATAGTCAATGTACAGTACCCTTACCAAGTCCCACCATGAGCGTGCCAAGGTTGAGTGCACGCACATTCATCCGATTCAAGCTCTGCGCATCTGAGGTACGTGTTTTTTAGTCGTATTACTGGCACCAACTACATGGCAGGTGTAATTGCCGACTGACAGTGATGACAGTTGATGTGTGAGCAATTAAGAGCAACTATAAAAATGCATTTTATGTACATTAGGCATTAATAATATCCTGTATTATGAGTATCCTGCAGTGTGTTGTGTCTGTCTGCATATGGCAAGTGCCATATAGGCAGAGAGTAGCAATACCTGTATTCAACTGGAAGCGTTTCTTGAGATCGCTTGCACATGAAAATGGGTGTACATGCATAACTGCGTATAATTTCTGGCCAATAAAAAAAAGCGCAAATTGTGTTCCTTAATCAGGCTCATAGAGTCTGGGCAATTAAAGTTGCATGTTAAAATAAGGTGAAGATATTGGCATACTCTGTGGGCTGATATTAATACTATGACTTTCTGTGTCAGATTATGTGATTAGTGGCTTTAAACCATGTGTGAAATGATGAGTACAAGCTTTTATATACATGCTAAACTTACAGGTAACAATGGAGTTCATCAATTTCACCATTTGCATCAATGTTTGTATCAAATGCAAGCTAATTACTATTCATATAAAACTTCAATGTGTTTTGGACTTAATTCATAGTATTAACTTGGTGTGGCTCAGATAAATTCTGTGTCCAGCCATGGGTTAAAATCGAGTAGGTGGAAACTAAATTAATTTATCTCTTTGATTGTTCATAACGTTTCTGTTCTACCCATTAGGTATTTACGGATAGAGGGCCTCATTCATTAAGGAAAGTAAAGCAAAAAAAATTAGTAACTTTGCACCTTGGCAAATACCATGTTGTATTGGAGGGGAAGGTAAAATTTTAAATGTGAGGACAGATTTATAATTGGGGTAGAGCATGTCCTAGATCACAGGTCAGTGCCCAAGTTCATCTCATTTAATTTCCCCCTGGTTCCACCATAATAGCTGCTAGCTGGCTCTCACTAGGGTCTCCGGTGGGATGGGATAAGAAGGTGTTAAATATATCATTCAGCTGGGACTTCCGGTCCTTCAATAGCTATGGGCTAGCACTCTTAGCTACACTCTCTGTACTTCTCACTGACTGCGTCTCTTTGTGGGAGCTGCCTGAGAGAATGCCTCCCACGCACAAAAACTACTGTAAGTGGGAACCCCTTAAGTCTGGCACAGCAGAATACCTACTTCCACTCTGCCCTGCTTCCCAGTTACAAAATTTCCTGTCAGTGGGACACACTATGCGAATCTTATCTGAGAGGCTACTGAACAGGACATTCCCCTCCCTCTTGGACTCATCTATCTGGGGGTGTAGAGTAACAGGGAGTTTGGGCCCCTCATCTACCTCCTCTAAGCCATTAGATAGCTGACTAAATGAGTGTGGGCTAGCAAGTGACCACCCCTGTCTCTATAGAAAACTTAGGTGAATGGTCAGAACTCAGATTGGAATCTGAGTGGTGAACATTGAAACTACAGGTCCCAGCAGCAATGTAAGGATTGCTGTCACTCGCTTGTCAAAGTCGTATAATTGGATGAAAGAAAGTATATTGGTTAATATTGTTTTGCCGTGCGATTGCGATTCGTACGCCACGTAACACAGATCCATACGCCACCTAACACAGCGTGTGGTGCGATCGCACGGTAAAATACACACGTACACACTCGCATTACAACATTTAGTTATTTATATAATTCATATTCATGCTAGTCCGTTACACTGTAATTTATGAGCAGATAGTATTTGGTTTATTAATAGTTTATATAATATGATTATATGTACACTTCAGTGATATTTAAGGTTCACCTTATAGGAAAGGTGTCATGTCTAGTATCATATTAAACCCCTATTCATCAGCAGCTGTCCGGTGCATTCGGCGAAGAGATCGCACATTGCATACTTTAGTTATTGATGTTAGGGAATAAACCTTTGTATGATGCTGGCTATGAAATGCTAATGGTTTAACTGTAACTGGAGCACATCCCCTGGAGAGACGACCCCCACCTTTGGATTCCTTAGTCTGAACTAGCCTATGACCTGTTTACCCTGGACCCATCTGATGTCTGGACCTATAGAAGCAATCCATGTCATCTCTATTGTTCACTCTGTAACACTGACTGTATATATAATCATAGCTGCACCCCCACTAGCCTCAGTCTACTCTGACCACAGTATTCCATAGAGATATACTGTGCACTGGGTCCCATGAGAGCGCAGCGAGCGCATGCGATAGCAGCGGTATGTATTTATCTTTTGGTATTGGCTGTACTGTACTGTATCATAATATAATCATGTGTTGAACTGTTAAACTCTGCATCTGCTAAAATAAATCACTTTGTGCGTTAGAAACACAATACAATCGCTTGGGCAATGCTTATTTGAAAACGATAAAATTACTTTAATAATTTGGGGGCTCTTGAGTTTGGAGGTTACGTTGCCGGAAGGTATGCAACGCTGACGGAATTTGGTTCCTCAACAAAGGGTGGATATTGACGCACGCGTCTCATATGGGAAAGAACGCAATGTGTTCAAAACCTGTTGTCCATTTTGTGTTGAGAAGCCGAATGTCCGCAGTTGCGTAATCTGAAGGAATGCTAACTAGAATCTAGGGACAAGAAAGAAAAATGTTTCTTTATATTGTCGTTTTGCATTTTCAAAGGTATTGCATTGACTAGTGTATGTGTACTTCCTGTTTAGCGTGTATGAACTTCCGCTATTGTTACCACGTGTTTAAACAATCATGTTCATAGTCTGTTATGTATGTAACATAGTCTACATATGTGTTAATATGTTCATAGTCTGTTATATAAGCATTTGTTAAAACCTCTGTAAAACTACCATTGGTTGGGAAATCTATTTTCTGTGCAGAAAACAAAAGGTTGTATGCGAATGGTATGCATAAAGATAAGAGAAGAGTTTGCATACTGTTGAAAAGAGATAGATAAGAGAAGAATTTGCATACTGTTGAAGAGGTGATTTACTATTGAAAAGACAGGGATATCGGTTGCTGCCTAACCAGGGAGACTGGATGGGCAAGGTTGTGTTTGAAATAAGAACACTATTCTAAGTAGTATGTGGATTTTTATGTAGCATACGGTGTATTTGAATAAGTAGTATGTGGATTTTTATGTAGCATACGGTGCAGTTTTCTAAGTAGTATGTGGATTTTTATGTAGCATACGGTGCAGTTTTCTAAGTAGTATGTGGATTTTTATGTAGCATAAGGTACAGTTTTCTAAGTAGTATGTGGATTTTTATGTAGCATATGGTGTTATAGGTAATATACAGTATTCTAAGCTGTATATGGTGTAGGTTCAGGTAGTATGTGGAATTTTATATAGCATACGGTGTTATAGGTAATATACGGTATTCTAAGCTGTATATGGTGTGGGTTCAGGTAGTATGTGGAATTTTATGTAGCATACGGTGTTATAGGTAATATACGGTATTCTAAGCTGTATATGGTGCAGGTATTTATGGCAGTATGTGGTATTTTGAGTAGCATACGGTATATTGAAGAAGTACGTGATTTGAATAAGTAGTATACAGGTTATACGGTGAAAACAGATTTTGTGGAGAGCCAGGATATCGAGGAGCTGATATTTCTGTTGTCCATAGTGATTTTTCTGTATTAGGAGGTGTGTGGGTGTAGCCTGTGAAACCATCCACGGATAAAAATCTCTAGTAGGTTCTGTTTGAAAGGAGAACAGGTAAAAAGTATTTTTGCGTAGCGTTGAGAAATAGGTTGTTTTCACAATGGATGCAAAGCAAACGCTAGAGATAGTTCGTGTTGTGCTGCCTAATAAATGGCCGGTTAGTTCAGCAAGATTTCTCATGCTTAATAAATATGGTGCATACACAACTGCATATTGCGACAAGTGGGTCAAAATGACCAAGGATTGTGAGAGACCTTTCCCAAACATGGGTAGTTTTGAGTCAGAGGTGTTGAATAATGTTAAAGATAAAGTGCGGTTGATTAAATCAACAGAAACAAGAATTGAACATGATAGCTGTTTAAAATTGTGGCAACAAGAAGGGTACACGTGGCAAGGAAGCGCGTGTTCAGCGGAAGTAAGCGTACCGGAAACAAGCATTCTGTAAGTGTGCATTGCAAAGCGTGGCGAACTGAGCGCAAACACGCCCCCGACAAATTTGGTCGGGGCGGAAAGTACAGCCAATACCAAAAATGTAAAAACTGTAACTAGTAACTTGTATATTGTTTTAAGTAACGTTAAAAGTAATGTTTCAGGACAAAGAAAAGGAACGATCCCACCAGCAGGGGCAACAGCTGGAAGTGGTGAGAATAATATAAAGGTTAACACAGGGGGAGACATTCATTGTACTGCAACAGACTATTTTTGCAGGGCTCTGATAGCGATGGCCAAATATACTGGGGTATCAGACATAAAGGATAATGTACACTACAGGGAGAATGCTGTTTCAGTTCTAATGGATGGCCTCAGGGAAAACTTGAAAAGAAGGGTGCAAACTTCATTACCAAAATGGAAAGGAATCACTGTAAGTGCTCTCAGGGAGTCAGCTATAGGACATGATAAAAGTATAAATAAACAGAAAGAGACACTAAGTTATAGGGTAATGATGGTAAGTATCCCAGCACTAGAGGGACTGCACACACGACCACCAGCATACAACCCACATAACAAGAAACATAAAATAATCAGGTGTTTTAACTGTAACGAAGAAGGACATTTCATGAGAGATTGTAAAAAGGAAAGACACAATACACATAGGGGTGGGTCACGTAGATATCCTCCAAGTAGGAATTCACATAGACTAGAAGACTCACACCTGCCCGCGCATGTTATAGCAGCAAATGCTGCACGGGAAAGCGATAGTCAGCGCTAGGAGTCAGGTCACACCTATAGTCCTACAACCAGGCGTGGTAAATGTTAATCTGTGGTAAGTATCAGAGTGCAGATTTAGGAAGAAATTGATTTAAAAGGTAATTGTTGTTGATTTTGATTGTTTGTTATATGTTGTCACATGCTTGTTTTCCTAATCGCTGGCCGAGGGAAAAGAATGGAAATGTTTGTTTTGTTTGCTGTTTTAAGATATCTATCTTGTTTTTCTTCTTACAGATAAAGGGTACACAAAAGAAATATAGACCTAGGGGTAAATGTATCAAAGAGCGAGTTTGCCAGCGTGTTTAAATCGCGATTTTTTTTAAAAAAAATGGAAATGTATCAAGCTGCGATTTTGACACTCATATTCAAAATCGCTGGTCATCTCTGGCGATTTTGAGCGATGTAAACACTCCCGAGTTTAGCTAACTCTCCTGTGTTTGGCAAACTCTCCTGTGTTGTAACAGTGAGATGTAAACACATCACTGTTACACTGACCTGTCATACTTGCGTAACCTGTATTTACTGTATTACAGGTTACACAAGTAGCGTAGCACATGCGCAATGCGCTACGTTAATTGCGTAAGCGCTAGATACAGTATTATGTGATTTCCCCACTAGCGTGGGAAAATACCATAATACAGTAGTTAGCTATTACGCAAACAGCGTAAGAGCATTGCGAAACGGACCTCCTACTAGGTAGGAGGTGTTTGCGGCGGCTCCTGTTTTTTTTTATTTTTTATCTTCAAGCAACACTAAAGAGTCAGGATGTACAAATATGTGCCCCTTCTGGGCGAAGAGTTCCTGTTGGCAAAGATTTCCTTATGGAGGTACAAATGGCTGGGACTGGGGCAAGCCGGCAAGATGGATTTACAAATAATAAGTGACATTGGAGCAAGAAAGAAGGCATCATCGGTAAGTATTTGGGTTTTATTATTTTAATAAATACTTGTGGTTTAAAAGAGGGTGGTTAGTGTCTTTATTGTGGGTTTTATTATTTTTAATAAATGTATGTGATTTATAAGAGGGTGTTGTGGCTTTGTAAACTTTTTTCTTTGTGGAACTACAGGGCCCAGCAAGCCAGGGATGTCAGGGCATGTTGGCACTTGTGGTTCTCCAAGTGCCAACATGCCCTGGCTGCCGTGGGTATGCTGGTGCTTGTAGTTATACAAGCACCAGCATGGCCACACTGTTTTTGGCAACCTGGCTGGCTGGGACTTGTAGTTCCACAAACAAAATTGGTGTCAGTTTGTTTTTTTTACTACTTTACGCCGTATTACCCTACTACCCACAGCCCAGGGGTGGTAGGAAGAGCCCTAGTGCTATCAGCACTGGGCTGGTTCTTTCTAGGGGGGGGGCCCGCTCGTTTTTTTCAGCGGACCCCACTCCCTAGGGAATCCAGCCCAGCGCTGAACAGTCTAGGGTTGGTTAGTCATTATGGCAGGGGGACCCCTGCTGCGCGTCTCCCTGCTATAGTGCCGCCAACCCTAACTGGCTTGCCTAGTGCTGGTAAAGTGAAAATCGGGGGAACCCCACGCAAAATTTTTCCCCGATTTTCACGGGACCAGCACTAGTCAGGCAGCACTAGGGTTAAGCATAAAGAGCGGGGGACCTCACGCTTTTTTTTTTTTCAACTTTTATCTGTTCTTTAACATTTTAACACTGCCAGGGCAGTATAACAGTGATGTGTTTGTACAACACGCTGCTTGATAGCAGCGTGTTGTATCTGGCGTGTTTTGAAGCAAACTCTCCTGAGTTTGCTAACTCGCAGCTTCATACATTTGAGAGCTGTATAGCTGCAGTGGCAAACAGTCGGGAGTTTGATCACTGGCGATTTTGCAAACAGAGATTTTGACAGAAGCACAACTCTGGCGATTTTGCATGAAATCTCAGCTTCATACATCGGCGAGTTTCAACTCTCCTGAGAAAATCGCTGGAGTTGCAAACTCGCACTTTGATACATTTACCCCCTAGTGTTTAAATGAGTGGGATAGAGAAATAGAAGAATTACTCTTGAAAGACTTAGGCTGCAGTGACTCATGATAATTTGTTTCAGAGAAAATATGAGTCACTAAGAGTAAATTTTTCATTCCTCTATCATAAGTTAGGAAAGTCCGCTGCAAAGGTATGTAGTTATGGTGATACCGAGTTCTTAATGAACAAATGACGGACGACACTGGATTGCACGGTTGACGTAAGACCCCCTAGTCAAGTAGGGGGAGGGATCATAGTTTGGTAAATAGCTAAGGGGATTAGTGAAATGAATACAGCCATTTTCCCATAGAGTCCAAACCAGCTGTCATTTTTTTGCTGTAAAATCTCCCTTTCTGCATGTATGTTTGTTTTCAAACCCTTGTATTCAAAGCTTTGTATTCCTATTATTCATTGCTTTCTTATTTCTCATTCTTTACATCTATGCTAGTATCTCTCTAGTCTCTCTCTCTCTCTCTCTCTCTCTCTCTGCTCTGGTAGAGATAAAAACAGACACAGTCTCATCAATGGGGCTAAGATATATATTTTTTCTACATAAGACAAATTCAGGGATACACACACTAGATTGACATGAGTTACAGAAACAGTCAGGGGTTTTGTTTTCATGTGTATAGAAACTGCTGATTTTAAGCAGAAAGGTCCTGTTGTGGAAATACGATTCACGTTTTATAGATTGCATATCTGTTTTATTTTTATTTTTTTTATTTTTTTTTGTGGTTCGTGCCTCCTGTACAAAAATGTGCCTTTATAGGGATGCACAAAGGGTGGAGACAGGAGATTGCTAGAGGATAGGCATACAGATATGCATCACTGTGTAGAACATTGGAGTAGGATTTTTACCACAAGATACGACAATGTGAAACCTTAGAAAATGTAGAATTTTCATGTTTTATATTTTTCACTGTTAGACAGACATGTACTGGGTACTGTTATATTTGAAGAAGGTGTTATAGAAATAGACCCCTTTGTCTTTCTCACTTAGTCAAGTAGCTGAATGTGAGGTACTGAGAAGGGCATGTGAGTAGGCAGAGGGAAAATCGATTGATATACATTGGCCTTCAGCATTTTTCTAGTCTAGGGGGCGATGTTGAGTTGACTGAAAATTCTTTTTATAGCAATACCAGCACATGAGTAGGACACTACATAGAGGACTTTACACAATGACACAGTAACCAACTGAAGTAGCTGCTAGTAAAGTCCACACACACATACACGACCATACATGGCTGTCACACCAGGGCGAACATAGCTGTCAAATAGACAGCAGGGTTTTAGGTGACAGCTGACAAATTTATGTTTTTTGTTTTTCGTTGTATTGTTTTTGTTTTAAAATGTGAACACACACACAAACATGCACACATACACATATTAGTTAATATATGAAGATTTGGGTTACCTGAAGAATTTCTCCAGATGAAACAAATCCACGTCAATCCAATTGCCACCATGCAGGATTCTCAAGTATACAATGGTGTACCAATGAAATATGTCTGGGTAAAGGTGTATTGAAATGTGTCTAATGTATTACTGTGTCATACTCAAAGTTTTTGTTATTCAATGTGATAGCCCTAGAGTTATAATCGGTGATAGGGGTATTCATGTTACTGATAATAGATGTATAATGTATGAGTAGTGGTTACAAATCACATACTTTCGATTAGCCACAAACCAGTGTGAACATAAAGTAAAGGTACTTGGTAGAACGAATTGAATAGAATAAGAGTTGGAACTTGATTGAAGTGACTGATAGCTTCGGCCACTAGTCCTTCCCCGCTACCAAAAGATCACTCCTGGGCAGCCCCTTAACCTGTTGGCTTTTGAAATGTTCTTGACCCCTCTGGGATGAATTTGTAACTGAGAGACTAGTTTAGACCTTGAGAGGGAAGGTAAACAGTGAGACGGCAACCGAGAACGTTCAAAACACTGTTTCCTAAAAAGTTACACTAACTGTCAGGATTTTGGACCGGGAGAGTAAGTTGTGGAACAGTAAGTTCTTAGGCTCAGGTTATTTGACAGACAGGTACCAAGTGTAAGCTACCAGCACCAAAAGTAGCAGAGGCACTGGTACCCATTCCATCCACTGCAGGGGAGCCAACACTCAGAGAAGGGTCCAAGGGCACTCATGAATCTGTTCTGGAAGGCCTCGAATGCAGTTAATAGCACCTGAGGCAAAGGCTAAGACAGTTGTCCAGCATGAAGTTGTAGTTTTTCCTGTTTTTATGTTTCTCTCATTTCATTCTCTTCTCAGGACGGTCAATTCTTTTAATTATTGGCTGGTGACAGAGACTGGTTCAGGTAATGATAATGAGGTATTGGGGATGAAGGAGAAGTTAGTAGCAAATCAGTCCAGCCAATTACTCTATTCAATTCAGAGGTAAAGGAAAATTTGGAAAGCTTGGAGAAAGTGTGAGGGGCTATTGTCTGAGTAGCATTACGTCCGTAAGTACGGTGACCCCATAGTTAAAAGGAGGTACACCCAGCGATGCCAGTCCAGTAATATTCGGACTTGAGCAGGCATCCTTGAGAATGATTATCATTCTTGGGAGGGTAAGGTTTTAGACCAATCAAAGTGCTGGGCGTGCTCTCACGAGCCTCAGTGATTATATTAAGTAGGATTAGTTTTCTTTCCACTAAATATTCTTGAGGTACCCGAATTATGGGTGGGAGGTCACTAGGGGAAAAGTACAACACCTAGGTCCCTTAGTCTGGAGTCTTCCAATATTAAACCTGAGTATTGGGAGACTGGGAAGAACGAACAGACAATAGCCGCCCACAAGTGTTGATGAAAAGAACTGATGACATTATTAGAAGAGTGTATATTAAAGCAAGCTGAAGGAGATTGTAAATGGCATTTATTGATAGACATAGGATGATGCTATTGATGAACATGAAGTGTTTAAATGTATTCTGAGCTTAAGGACATGCGTAGGACAGATGAATCTGTAAAACTTGAAGAACTGTAGTAGAGTATTCTGTATAGCTGATACGTGTTCTATTGTACTCTGTACCTTTCCAAATAATGTATTACGTGTTTTACTGCACCCTTGAAGGGCATACAAAATGTTATCTCCAAGCTCCAGAAGTGTACGGTCTATAGTAAAAGAAGAAATCGTTTTGAAGATTAAGACTCTCTTTTATGATAACTTGTTTAGACTTGCATTACATAACAATGAAACGTGAATGAATGAATCTTTAAGGTGATAGTTTATTATACTATCAAAGGGTGGAACTGTCGAAGTCGTATAATTGGATGAACGAAAGTATATTGGTTAATATTGTTTTGCCGTGCGATTGCGATTCGTACGCCACGTAACACAGATCCATACGCCACCTAACACAGCGCGTGGTGCGATCGCACTGTAAAATATGCACGTACACACTCGCATTACAACATTTAGTTATTTATATAATTCATATTCATGCTAGTCCGTTACACTGTAATTTATGAGCAGATAGTATTTGGTTTATTATTAGTTTATATAATATGATTATATGTACACTTCAGTGATATTTAAGGTTCAGCTTATAGGAAAGGTGTCATGTCTAGTATCATATTAAACCCCTATTCATCAGCAGCTGTCCGGTGCATTCGGCAAAGAGATCGCACATTGCATACTTTAGTTATTGATGTTAGGGAATAAACCTTTGTATGATGCTGGCTATGAAATGCTAATATTTTAACTGTAGCTGGAGCACATCCCCTGGAGAGACAACCCCCACCTTTGGATTCCTTAGTCTGAACTAGCCTATGACCTGTTTACCCTGGACCCATCTGATGTCTGGACCTATAGAAGCAAGCCACGTCATCTCTATTGTTCACTCTGTAACACTGACTGTATATATAATCATAGCTGCACCCCCACTAGCCTCAGTCTACTCTGACCACAATATTCCATAGAGATATACTGTCAACTGGGTCCCGTGGGAGCGCAGCGAGCGCATGCGATAGCAGCGGTATGTATTTATCTTTTGGTATTGGCTGTACTGTACTGTATCATAATATAATCATGTACTTTGTGCGTTAGAAACACAATACAATCGCTTGGGCAATGCTTATTTGAAAACTATAGAATTACTTTAATACGCTATTTCCCATTGATCAAGACTCTGTGTCTCCCCCACATTCTCAACACCCCTGGGTACAGCTGATTCAGGTACAGAACACACAGTTTCACTCTGCCCTCCCTCCCATTTAATCTGTACCCTATGTTCTGAGCATATTACCTGGGTAGAAACATTGCCTTTTTCTAACACAACAGAATTAAACACATTGTCATCTGTACCATTTCTAGCAAGCATGATATCTACACCAGAATCAATGCCAATATTTTTATTTTGAATCAGATACTTTTTTATTGAATTTTCAATCACAAATAACAAAAAAAAGACCAAACAAAAACAATTATACATACACCACAATTAACCATAGAGCGTTTCTCGATTACAGTAGTTCTATTCATAAATAGTTGCAAATGGAACAAGAAAATACAGTAACTACAATAGATAGTACTGATTGATCTATCAGATAGACATTATATGATATCAACATATTAATGCACAATTTACACTCCGACACTCCTACATTTTCCATTCCTATATTTTTTCACGGAACGAGTCTCCCCCCCTAAACACCCCCCCCCCCAACCATACCACAAACATCAATCCAAGGACACCAGATCGTTCGAACAAACCTGGTATCTAGATATATACCACATAGACCAGATTTTATGGTATTTAGATGTAGCATTTCTACTAGTATATACATATCTTTCATGTTGCACTGTAGTATTAACCAAGGTTCTCCACTTATGGAAATCAGGTGGATCTGGTGCCATCCATGTCCGGGAAATCACCACTTTAACAAGTGTCACTGGATTGAAAATATAAACAGCTGCGTATTTATCAATTAGATCTTCTAACAATATCCCATATAGACAGCTTTTTGGATTCATATGGGGAGCCATTGGAACCGTATCAATCACACATTTCCAGACCTCCGTCCAGAAAATACTTACTACTGGACACTCCCATAACATATGCCAGAAATCTGCAGGGAAAAAACTGCATTTTGGACAAGATGAATCCCCTCTCCGACCCATACGATACAAACCCTTTGGAGTAAGATATACTCTGTGAAGTATATATAAATGTATTTGTTGGTACCGGAGGCAGGAGGTAGCATGACAAAGAGATTTAAGCATGTGAATCCATTCCTCCTCCAGTAGCGGACCCAGATTCACCTGCCATTTCACTTTCAATGACTCTAAATCTCTAGAGGTCAAAGAACCATTAATAATTGAGTAGAGCTGGCATATAGTTTTACTTGTAAACACATTTTGTAAAAGAGATTTAAGAGAAGATGCCTGAATTAATTAAGGAGAGGCAGGAAATTGTGCATTCAGAGAATGCCGAAGCTGGAGATAACAGTAAAATGCAGAGATAGGTATCCCCCTTTCCTGTGACAATTGTGCAAAGGATTTCAATGTACCAGACTGATATAACTGTCCAATATTAACTATACCATACTTTTGCCAAACATTACACTCTCGCAATTTATTAAGTTCCGGGAAGGAGAGATTATGCCATAAAGGAGTAAAAGGATCATAACCTTGATTTCCTACTATATTTTGAGAAATATGGCAGATTTCTACAGCCTGCTTAACTATTGGGGCCACCCTATTCGGACATTTCCCCCTAAGTAAAATCTGATCTCCCGCCCAGTTAACCAAATGGGCAAGTTGCGCTGCATAGTAATATATCCTCAAATTTGAAAGCGCTAATCCACCATCAGCCTTAGATCTGCATAAAATAGACATCCGGATACGTGCTCTACCTTCACCCCAAATAAACAAGGAAATAAGCCTGTCTATTTTATTAAACAGTGCTCGGGGAAGGTGTATAGGAGAGTGCTATATATATTCCCCGTTACTGTAAGGGGAAATCTTTTCCAAGTATGGGATTTTAATTTAAAATATTCTATAACCGGATCAATATTAAGTGAAACAAACTCACTAGCCATATTAGATATCCAGACACCAAGATACTTAAAACTTTTAGTCCATTTTAGGGAATGCCTAATCCTGTCCTCAGGGGGAATTACACCGTGAAGGGGAAATATATAAGATTTATCCCAGTTGATCAGTAAACCCGAAAAAACTCCAAATGTATTAACCACTTCCAAAAGGCAGTCCAGCGAGTAATCAGTGTCTGACAAAAACAACAACATGTCGTCAGCATAAAGAGCTATATAATCCCACACCTTTCCCACTGGGAGCCCAACAATTAGAGCATGATCCCTAATTAAACAGGCAAGGGGCTCTATGGCCAGCGCAAATAATACTGGAGACAAGGGACAGCCTTGCCTGGTTCCTTGCCCCAAACTAAAGGAGGGGGATGTGTGGCCGTTTACAGAAACTCTTGCTGCTGGTTTCGGAATACAATAGCCTAATCCATTTAATAAACTCTGCCCCCAACCCGAATCTATGCAGCACCACCCATAGATATTCCCTCTCCATTGAGTTAAAGGCCCTGGCAACATCCAAAGACACCACCACTGCCCCCCCCCCCCCCCCCCTCGGTCTCATGGGGCAACTGTATGTGAGTATAGAGACATCTTAGATTTGAAACAGTAGATTTAACGGGCATAAAACCCATTTGATGAGGGTGAACTATTTCGGAAATAACTAAATTAAGCTTAGAGGCAAGAATCTTATTCAGTGTTTTAACATCAGTACAGAGAAAATAAATGGGTCTATAAGACTCGGGATATAAAGGATCCTTCCCAGGTTTCATCAAAACCATTATTAGCACCTCTGACATAGATGGGGTAATGAGCTCAATTCAAATAAACCATTATACAGTTCCAATAATTGGGAAACAAAAAAGTTTTTACATTTTTTATACAACTCTATAGGGAGGCCATCAATTCCCTGCGAATTATGACCAGGGAATGAGGATATAGCAGTATCTATTTCCTTAACTGTAATCTGCGCATTTAATAGAGAGGCCGAGTCCTGAGAAAGACTGGGGAGTTTAATGGAGTCCAGGTAACCCGCCAACTGAGTATGAGAATATTGGACACTTGAGGCATAAGCCTCCTTATAATATTGATAAAAAGTATCAACAATTTCACCACCTCTAAAAAGTTTTATGTTTTGTTTATTATAAATTGCTGAAATTACTCTACTAGACTGTTGTTCCCTTGCAAGGCAGGCCAAGTAGCTTCCACCCATATCCGCCTCTGAGTATTGCCTATGCTGAGAGAATAAAAGCCGACGTTTAGATTTGTCTAGGAGATAATCTCTCCATTCCCCCTGAGCCTTCAACCAGTGGAGACGATCATCAGGAATATATGAACTTATATATAAACTTTCCAAATCTCTACAATGCTGTTCCAGATCAGACTCTTGTTTTCTATTTGAATTCTTGACTTCAGAAATATTTTTAATTTATGTTCCCCTCAAGAAGGCCTTGAATGCATACCAAAGAATATTCATGGACGTTGACCCCCTATTGTCGGTAAAAAACCCTTTCCAAGGAAGTGTAAGGCTTACTCCCGTGCCCATCATATTCAGCCTGCATGGGTTTAGCTTCCAAAATCTCACTCCTATATTTTTTGACAAGTCTATACCAACAAGGACCGGGGAATGATCCGAAATACCCCTGGACAAATATTAAATCGAAATAACATATGGAGATAACGACAGGGAGGGTAAGATTAAATCTAACCTGGACTGAGTGTTATAACTAGTAGAATGACATGAAAACTGCTGTTTACTGGGATTTCTACTTCTCCATACATCTACCAGACCCATCTCTTCAACTACACGAGAGAAAGGGGTGGGACCACCCTGTAAAGGTATACCTGACTCCCGCCACCTATCTAAACCTGTGTGAAGAACATTGTTAAAATCACCCAGACATACCACTGAGGTAGCCGGGGATACCGCCATGAACGAGGAGGCTTTACACAAAACATCACTGTTATATGGCGGTGGGATATATATTGCCAGAATAATAAGTGGGGGAAAGTTAACAACTGCCCTTAGGAACACATATCTACCATAAGGATCAATTTCCACATGTTCTAATGTAAAGGTCAAGGATTTCCTAATCAAGATAGAGACTCCTCTAGAGTTAGCAGTATGCGTTAAATGATATGCCCACCCACTGACGCTTTAAGGCTAAAACTTTACTGCCGTAAAGATATGTCTCTGCCAAACATACTATATCTACATTATATTTTCGAAGCTGGTTTAACACAAGGGAGCGTTTAATCTTTTCATTCAATCCCCTGACATTCCATGTTAATAACCGGAGCCCCTCCCCACCAAAACTACTTACGGCCATGCTCTGTCATAACCCACTGGAAAACATCTAATATACATCAAGAGGATGGAGCACATAGTTGGAAGGAAGATAATGGAGACCCGTTCAGCGCACACCAAGGCATGAACTACTACATGAGTTATAGACAAATGTAAAGGCATTGTGGTAAAAACAATTATAAAAACAGACATGACACAAAAATAAAATTGAAACAATTTAACACCCCAACCCCCACCCCGTATACCCCCTATCCTCCAACTAAGGTATAATTTTACCCTAAACAAGCTCTCTAAACTGTAACAAACTTGGGAGCTGCACAAACTTAGCTATAAATAGCACGCAATCTCCTTTAGATAAAGTAATAACTGGCTCTCCGCTGCCAGACCTGTAAGGCAAAAATCACAAACTTCAGCATACACAATTAAGGCACATTTCTTTCTCTCTCCCGTGGAAATCTGTCCAGCCACGTCATCGCCTCCTGTGGTGAAACGAAGAAATTAAATCTGCCCTGTGCCTCCACCCTGAGCCTGGCCGGGAACATCATAGAGTATGGCAACATAAGTTCTCTTAACTTCTGTTTAACTGAGGAGAATTGAGCTCTGGATTTCTGGACGTCCAGTGCAAAGTCCGGAAACACTGAGATATTGGTGTTGTCATATTTCAAAGAGCCTTTTTGATGAATCAATCTAAGGACTGCATCTCTATCTCTGAAATGAAGGAGCTTTGCTATAAATGTCCTAGATGGTGCCCCAGGTGGTGGAGCTTGAAATGGTATACAATGCGCTCTCTCCACTGTAAATTGGGGTGAAAAGGCTTCTTTACCAAACTGCTCAATCACACATTTTGTCAAGAATTGTTCCGGGGCTGATCCCTCTGCCCACTCCGGCAGACCCACAAAACGGAGATTGCTTCGCCTCAAGTGGCCCTCCATATCCACCAACTTGGTTTTACACTGAGAGATCTGGGCAGCTAGGTTATGCAGCTCTCCCTTCACTGGTGCAGACGCATCCTCCAGAGTAGAAATACAATTTTCAGTTTTACCCACCCTTTCCCATATTTTCTGCAATTCGTGCCTCAGCAAGGAAATATCAGCTTGGACTTCGCCAATCTTATCTGTGACTCATTTATCCAAAGCTGTAATGGCAGATAACACTTGTTGGATAGAAGATGAGTCAACTCGATCCCTCTGGGTAGTATCACAACGGGGTTGAGCACCAGTCTGAGGAGTTTGCACATCCTCTGATGAAGAGGAAGATGATTGATGGACAAAGCGCTCAAGCCTGGTAGCAGGCGTCTGCCCATATTTTCCCATATTCAGACAGGCAGCAGAGCAAATTATGAATGTCACCTTACAAGGTCTGGATAGGACGTTTCCGAAATTATTAAAATCCTACCAGGGGTAGTGCTAGTGCAGAACCGATCCATGCTTCAAGGAGACTGCGGCGCCCACCTCACACAGGCATAACAGAGAATGGTAATGAGCTTCAGTTAAAGTGGCTCTTTTCTCCGGCTGGGCAACATCCACGAGAGTATCACGCTATCCCTCCACTATTTCCGGTTCGGATTCCAAATTTAGGCCACGACTTCTGCAGAGGAGTAGGCCCCGATATACAGGCTGACAGAGAGGTCGTGCCGCTGCTGCTTTTAAATGTTCTGATTCTTCTCAAAACAGGTCACCATCAGCCAGCAGCCATCCACATTCAGAAGGGAGATTTTGGGCAGCAGAAGCCAGCAGTAATCAGGATCACGGTATCACATGCCGGGTGATCGGGCTGCGCACCCGACACCCAGCAGACTTACCTGTCTCCGGCGCTCCGCTCCTTGCTGGGCGCCGCCATCTTGGATCCGGGTCTGCGCATGCGCAGACCTGGCAGCTGTGTTAATCCCTCTCTCTCCCCCTCATTGGTACATGACTTTGGTGGTCAGTTTAAAAGGCACCTCCTCACTACCTACGGTGCCTGTTCTTTGAGTCACCTCCTGGTGATAGAAGTGGCTTCCCTGCGTGTCCTATCTAGTCTCATCTGCAAAGCTGACGCTCATCTCCTGCATCCACCCTACACTTGTCTGCAGAGCTGATGCTCCACCTGCTACATTTACCACACCGTGGTCTGCAGAGCTGACGCTCACCTGCTGCATCTACTATACACTTGTCTGCAGAGCTGATGCTCCACCTGCTACATTTACCACACCGTGGTCTGCAGAGCTGACGCTCACCGCTGCATCTACTATACACTTGTCTGCAGAGCTGACGCTCCACCTGCTACATTTACCACACCGTGGACTGCAGAGCTGACGCTCACCTGCTGCATCTACTATACTCTCATCTGCAGAGCTGACGCTCATCTCCTGCATCTACCCTACACTTGGCTGCAGAGCTGATGCTCCACCTGCTACATTTACCGAACCGTGGTCTGTAGAGCTGACGCTCCCCTGCGGCATCTACTATACTCGTCTGCAGAGCTGACGCTCCACCTGCTGTATTCATATCCTGTTGTCCACTGAGCTGACCCTCTACAGTTGTTCTAGGCTGATTCTCGCCACTCCTGCTTTACATGGTAATCAGCTAGACTACAGAGCTGATGCTTCATCCTGTGCACCAGTATTCTGTTACTGCAGAGTTCTCGCTCCATCTCCTGTTCCTGGGTGTCTACCTAGTTTTGGGACCGCTGACTACTCCTCCTACGGTCCTTTCTCCTGTAGCCTTCCCAAGGGCTTCCGTTCAGTACTCCTAGTGGGGGCCGCGACCTGCGAGTCAGACGCAGCTAAGACCATACTGCTTTGCGGCGGTTCCTGGTGAACACCGTCTCCTCGTTAGACTCCGCGCCCTGCTAGAGTAGTGCAAAACTATACAAACCCTAGGATTCGCTTCATTAACTTGACACCTTCGTGTGAATCGCGACAATTGGATAATGGAGGAGAGCAAGAACAACACATCCTACTCCATACTAATCCAAGCCACGCCCCCCCAATCAATGCCAATATTTGCAGTAACACTGTCATCTTTCCACACCTCATGACAAAATGTCAGTGGAAGAACATGTGTAGATTCTAATGCAATACTACTTTTGGCATTATCACCTTACTCACTTTAGGTACAATAGAAGATACCCTTTCCCTGTCACATCCTGGTGCCTGGGAAAAAACGTTGCTACTTTCAGCAGGTTCTGATACTGTAACATGGGTGGCATTAAAATCATTACACACTTCAGGTAGAATATCCAATTCCCTTTCCCTGTCACCTTCTGGGAAAAAACGTTGGTATTCTCAACTGATTCTAACACAGTGACTTGTGGCGTTATCTTCATTATACGCATCAGGTATAATACAAAATTCCCTTTCCCTGTCACAACCTGGTACCTGGGAAAAAACGTGTTTGCTCTCCTCAGATTTTGACACAGTAACAGGTGTGGTATGAACATCATCATTAGAGACATACTGAGACAGCATCCTTCCTAAATCTGTTCCCAGTAACACATTTGCAGGCAAATTATCCGAGACCCCTATATCTCCTAGACCTCTTCCAGCACCCCAATCAAGGTAAACCATGGCCACAGGCATAGTAAGGTGAATTCCACCCACACGTTGTACAGAAATACACTTTCCTGAAATGAAGTCCTCTAACCCTACCAGTTCTGAACGCACTAGCGTAACATCCGCCCCAGTGTCTCTTAACCCCACAGTTACCTTGTCACCCACAGTGACTGTTTGCAGATTGTCCTTCTGGCCCCCTTGTGGTCCAGCAACACACAGGACAGCTGGAGAAGATTGCAGAGAAGGTGCACCCTCAGAGGAGGGTGAAGTGATCTTCTTTTCTGGACGGGCTACTGATGTGCCCCACCCAGGGCCACCGAGAGGGGGGGGAGCGGGTACATTTTACCCAGGCCCGGCCATGCCAGGGGGCCCGGGCCGGGCCCTCTCCGCTAATTTAATTTTTTTTTAAAAAAAAAATTCCCCTGCGGGGGGGTGGGGGGGTATTCGTTGGTGGGGGGAGCTGGAAGAAAAAACAACAAAAAAAAAAACCCGATACTCACGTGATCGCGCGGCGCCGTGTCCCTCCTCTCCTCTTCTCCATTCACACTGACTGCCGGGCGTGACGTCATCAAGTCACGCCCGTCAGTCAGTGAGGAGCACCGCAGCCAGCATGAAGAAAGAAGACAGAAGAGGAGACAGAAGAGAAGAAAAGAAAGGAAAGAAGTTGACAAAAGGTAAGTAAAGAAATAGAGAGGCAAGGGGAGGAAAACAGAGAGGGACAGTACTATAAAGAAAGGGGAGAGAGAAACAGAGGAGGAAAAAAAGCAGAGAGCCACAGAGGAATAAAAAAAAAGTGGGAAAGAGGAACAGAGGAGAAAAAAAAGGAGAGAGGAACAGAGAAGAAAAAAAGGTGGGAAAGAGGAACAGTGGAGGAAAAAAATGTCCGGGCAGCACAGTGGCCTAGTGGTTAGCACGTCTGCCTCACAGCACTGGGGTCATGAGTTCAATTCCCGACCATGGCCTTATCTGTGTGGAGTTTGTATGTTCTCCCTGTGTTTGCGTGGGTTTCCTCCGGGTGCTCCGGTTTCCTCCCACACTCCAAAAACATACTGGTAGGTTAATTGGCTGCAATCAAAAATTGACCCTAGTCTCTGTCTGTCTCCCTCTCTGTCTGTCTTTGTGTGAGTGTGTGTATATATTAGGGAATTTAGACTGTAAGCTCCAATGGGGCAGGGACTGATGTGAATGAGTTCTCTGTACAGCGCTGCGGAATTAGTGGCGCTATATAAATAAATGATGATGATGATGATGATGATGGATACGGACAAGCCACAACTAAAGAAACCAGTAGCCACAGGTGGAGAAAGTGAGAAGAACAGGTAGGAGAGAGCAGCACAGTGTGTGAAATGTTGTGAAATGTTGTGATTCTAGTAGGGACAATGGCAATTTTTGGTGAATGTTGTGCCCAATGTAAGGTGTAGGCCAAGACTGAACTGTTTGTGTACACACTGCATTCTTTGTATACTACACTGTGGTGGTAGATGTCCTGAAAGTCAGGAGTGCTTGAACATATGTGACGCTCCGGCGAATTGAGAGTCTAGTGATTTTGATGCTAGCCACGCCCCAATGGTGCATTTGCCACGCCCACAAATGCATGACCACACCTCTGAAAATTTTTGCACCGCCGTTAGGCTGGCCACGCCCCAACGGCGCATTGGCACGCCCCTGAATGTATGACTACACACTGAAAATTTTTTGCGCAGCCCAATTTTTGGGGGGCTTACTCGACTATGAAGGGGGGCCCCATGAATTTGTTGTACCCGGGCCCTGAATTCCTCTTGGCAGCCCTGGCCCCACCTGGTTGCACACAAAACATCTGCGGGTGTCTCCCAAAACAGGCTTTGCCCCAACCCTCCCAAAAGATGAAGAAACAGTGGGTGATGGTTTTGAAGGGGTGGTATTGATCCTCCTTGCCATCCTCCTTTCCAGCCAGACTGCCCTGGCGCAAAAGTCCCTCCTTTAGCTGCAGGTGCCCGAGTGACAGTATACTTGTCAGCCAATTTAGCTGCCTCCACAGAAGATTCAGGGTCCCAATCCACTACCCATTCCTTCAGATCAGCTGGGCACAAAGTGAGAAACTGCTCCTGGATCATCAAATCTTTCAGAGCATCAAAGGTGGTGATCTTTAATCCTCCAATCCACTGTCTAAAGGAAGCAGACAGTTGGGCCACAAGTCCTGAATAAGTGTCAGAGGCAAATCTCAGAATTTCTGCCTGTGCGCCTCCGGTGTGATATTAGAAGGCTGCAACAGGACACTTTTGATTGCCTTATAATCTCCATCCATCTCAGGTGGAATATCTGCAAAAGCCTCTAATGCTTTACCTCGCAAACCAGGGGTTAAATACTGCGACCACTGATCTTTGGCCAGTCCATACTGTCGGCACGTTTTTTCAAATCCTCTTAAAAAAGCATCCAAATCCCCATCTTTTTCCAATACAGGGAAATTCTCTGGACAGGGTCTGCTGATACCAGCCTCTCTGGCTTCAGGCTCGAGTTGGAGCTTGGCAAGCTCCAGCTGGTATCCCCTCTCTTCCTCTCGCTTGGCAGCTTCTCTTTCTGCCTGGTGCTCCGCTGCCTCCATAGCAGCACGCCTCACTGCTGCCTCCATAGCAGCACGCTTCTCTGAATAATGGCGCTCGCGTTCTGCAGCTTCCTTCTCCTGGAACTGCTATATAAGGTTCATTTTGGTTGTAATATCCGCTGGGCCCAAATTTTTTAATGCCAGTTTGCAAATAAATGTCCATAGCAGTGTCCACACATGAACTATTAGAATCATCCGAAATTAACAGTCCACTGTTTTGAGCAATATCCACAGTCAGGTCCACTTCTGAATCCTGGCTTTGCCCTTCCTGGGACACAGCTACAACTTGGTGCTGATCTCTCTGCACGAGAGCTTCAATCAATTGCTCCTTGCTTTTGCCACTAGTGGGAATTCCTCCATCCTCACATTGTGAAATCAGCACTTCCTTTGTCACAGGGGTGGATCCAGACTATTGCTCTACCCCGGGCGATTTTAGGGGGAGGCGATTTAGGCCCTGATCTCTGTGGCTGCACAGTATGTGCAGGTCCGCTCGGCAGTGACAGTGTGCTGTCCCACTGCTCTGATTGTGTTTAAAACACAATCAGAGCAGCCGGGCAGTACACTGTCACTGCCGAGCGGACCTGCACAGTGTGCAGCCGCCGGCAGCAAGCCCCTGCTAGGGGGGGCGAATGCCCAGATTGCAGATAGGGGATTAAAATGATACCAGACATGACACTTTCCTTTAACCTGAACCATATGTTTTACTAACATGCATATAACTTATAATATTACACATAAATACTACTATATTTCGATATAAATATCTATGTGTTGCAGCTACAATTAATGTGTACCATTTACAGATGTGCGTATTTGTGCGAATGTATGTAAATATGTAAACGCTGTTATTGCCACGTGTTGCGGCTGCGTACGCCCTTACACACCGTAGCGTGCTCTACGCATCTTTTCAGACAAAGACAACCAAGTTTGCTCGATATTAATTGAAATGACTTTATCCAATTTGCTGACTTCGACTACTCCACCCTTTGATAGTGTAATAAACTATCACAAAATCACAGTTTCAAGTTCAGGATTGTACAACACTTCTTCATAGACCATGACTTCGGTATCTCTCACCACCCTTTTGTCTCGTTTTCAGTGTTTCGCCTAGAAGACTGTTTTCCACCCTTCAACACAGTAGGAACACATTTGACACATAAACCAATTGCTAAGATGACACCAAATATAAGGAGGAGCTTACCTACACTAGCAACCATTTCCTGTACCCACTCCCCCAGACCAGAGAACCATTTCACAGGGTTCAACCATGAGAACCAACCTGCCACCTTTTCCCTGACCTCATATAACGAAAAATTATGGTTCCTTTGAAATTCCCATTTCAGTTGCAGAATTTCATCCATCTTCCGGTCTATAACCTCCTTGGGGTCATCTGTATTATTTGTGATGTACGTGCACCACTTCACACCAAACTGGGTGGCCAACGTCTCACAGTATCCACCAGTAATAGAGGTGAGATAATTCAATACTATCCTATGTTGCACCAACTCCTTCTTGTACGCTTGTAGCTCCCTTCCAGTATACCTGAAAGTGTCATCATACATCTCGGTGATATTGTCTATCAATTTAGCAAAGTCTTGAATATATTTAAAATTTAAAGTTCCCTGAGCGGTCCTGGTGAGGTCTAGAGCAACCATAACTTCAAAACCAGCGGTTTCACTAATCAATTTTGTAGCTATGGGTTTCTCACCAGGAATCATATTTCTCTTGCCACGGTGTTCATACTGTGTGTGTATGTATGGTTGGGAAGTAGTCTTGTGAATACCAACCAATTCCTCATGAGTAATAGTCATGATTTCAGAAACCAGTTTACCTAAGAATCACAAACCCTTGGAACTCGGAGTCACCCATGAATAAGCTTTTCTCCCACAAACAAAGTTCACATCATCAGGGAGAACATAAGGAACAGTATGCCCATTAATTATATCACATAAGGTTTTGACAAAACTACCCATGCCTAGTGTCTCCATTTGTTCAAGACACTTGTCAGCATGGATGACATTCTTACAATTACCTATAGAGACCTTCCCAATGGATATTTTCTTATGTTTGGTTACACGCCCTAATTTGTGGTGTCCATCAACATTCCTGCCTATTGGTGACCTTGTAAGTCTCCCTCCAACATGAGTGTGGCGAGCCATTGTCTGATCTGATAGGTCAGCTTCCCAATTCTCCAGACGCTTTGCATGAGAGATGTTTAGGCACAGTAAAGATCTGTCTAAGGAGTATTGCCGAAGCTTCAGACTAGGGGACCTAGTGTTATTGTACCTCCCTTCTATGGGCCTCCCTCCCCTTAATTCGAGTACCTCAGAGATGTTTAGTGGGAACGGCACTAGTCCTATGTTATGCTGTCCCTGAGGCACATGAGAGCACACCCAGTTTGGTTTAGAACCTTACCCACTAAGTGTAACAATCCTGACCAGGTTTTGTTACTTTCCCTGTCTGCTCTGTTTTTCTGTGCATTACATGACTCACCCTCAGGGAGTGGACACTTTACATGCTGTATTTAAACTCAGCACTGACATCTGCTCACTGTCAGTGCAACTTGTTGCTAGCCTGATTCCTTAGACTCCTGTGTATCCTGTGTCTTCATGTGTATGAGTTTCAGTTCTCTACCTAGTTCTCTACCTAGTGCTGGAGCACTTCTACTGGGATTTCCCTGCTGCTAGTATCATCTTGTGCATATTACCAAGACTTTGTTTTCTCTCTATTGTGCCTCTACTGATTGACAGCCTGCTGCAAGTCTGTTCATGTGCATATAACAAGACTGTTATTGTGTTTATCCTTGTCACTCTCTGCCGTGGCTATTGGACACCTGCATATTATCATCTGTGCTGTGAATAGACTGCTTTTGTGGTTATCACCTTGTCACGCTCCGCCATGCCTATTGGACACATATATATATATATATATATATATATATATATATTTTATTATTTTTTTCATTGAAGAACTACATCGTGTCTTGCCTCCTTTTTCAGAACCTAGTAGACTCAGCATCTGGTCGTGTACAGGCCTGCTCTGACTATCAGACCTGTAACTACCAGCACCGTAACACTAAGGAGTGATAATCCTCCAGAGGATGCTCGCCCACGTCCAGATTACCAGTGGACTGGTATCGCTGGATGCACTTCTCTTCAACTAGGGAGTCACAGAACTTACAGATACAATATTCATCAGACAATAGCCCCTCACTGTCTCCGAGTTCCCGAGCTAGCAGACATTTTCATAACCCCTGGACCAAGCTTGATAATCGGCTGCTCTGGGTATTCTAATAATTTTCCTCGACATCCAACTCATCGGTATCACTACCAGATCCTGCCTCTGTCTTCTATCCTCCTTCAAAAAAATAGCGTGTCCTATAAAAAGTAAAACAAGAAAAATCCTTGAACAAAAATCGCCACTCCATTGCTGGGAAGATAGTTTGGGAAACGTCCTTGGCTCGTGTCTTGACCGCAGGCTTTAGGTCTCCCGGAACAGGTTTAAGAGTGACAGATCGGTGTCGTCAGTCTCAACTCTATCCCGCACTTTCTCCGGGTTACTGACTTTCCTGCAGTGGGTGGAATGGACCCAAGTGTCTCTCTCTGCAACCTTCAGTGATGTGGTACTGGTCAGCAGCACTTGGAACGGGCCTTCCCAACAGTCAGTTAAACAACCTGATCGTAAGAAATTGCGGATCATAACATAGTCCCCAGGTTCAACATCATGGCAGTTCGTTTCTGGCATACCAGATGACAGCATTTTTAGTTTTTGTTGTTGTTGTTGCTTTAGCTGTCTGCTCATTTTTATAAGATATTGCACAGTCACTTCAATATTACACTTCAAGTCATCTTGCGGACTCACAATCAAATGAGGTTGTCGGCTGAACAGTATCTCAAAGGGGGACAGATTAAGAGGAGGTCTAGGAGTGGTTTGGATGCTATGGAGGACTAGTGACAAAGCTTCAGGCCACGCCAACCTAGTTTCAGCCATTATCTTACCAAGCTTGTTCTTAATAGTACCGTTTACTCTTTCCACCTTAACACTGGCTTGTGGTCGGTAAGGGGTGTGAAGTCTGCTACTGATTCCCATGAGCTTACACATGTTCTGGAAGATATCACCAGTAAAGTGGGTACCCCTATCACTTTCGATGATTCTAGGGATACCGAACCTACACACAAAGTCTTGTACAATTTTCTTTGCAGTGACACAGCAGTATTAGTGGCTGCCGGATATGCTTCTACCCAACCAGAAAACACATCAATACATACTAACACATACTTTAGATTACTGCAAGGTGGTAATTGGATATAGTCAATTTGTATTACCTGAAAAGGTCCGTCTGTAGGAGGGATATGGGATGGCTCAGTTGGAATAGTTTTCCTGACATTTTTCCTCAAACAAGAAAGACATGACATTGCCTTCTTACCAGCCTGAGAGGAAAATCCAGGTGCACACCAGTATGCTCTCACCAGTTTGCATATACCTTCTTTACCCAGGTGAGTCAGACAGTGTGCTGCTTCAGCCAGGCTTGGATAGTACGTTCGGGGAGCTACAGGCTTACCTTGTCCTGAGGACTCTTGACCACATCCCTTCGCCTTCCAGACCGCCTTTTCCTGCAGGGAACATAAATCTTGCATTTCAATTAATTTCTGCATGTCTAATGTCTGAAAAACCATCATAGACTCAGTCGATACAGTCATAGGTTGCCCTGCTGCCCGTTTAGCAGCTTCGTCTGCCCTGTTATTGCCCAATGACACTGGGGGCTAGATTTACTAAGATGCGGGTTTGAAAAAGTGGGGATGTTTCCTATAGCAACCAATAAGATTCTAGCTTTCATTTATTTAGTACCTTCTACAAAATGATAGCTAGAATCTGATTGGTTGCTATAGGCAACAGCCCCACTTTTTCAAACCCCGCAGCTTAGTAAATCTAGCCCTGGGTCTTCTTCAGAAGTATGGGCTTTACATTTTATGACGCTACTGTTCTGGGTAACTGTATCGCTGTCAGAAGTCCTTTTATGTGTTGTGAGTGTGCCACTGGCGTGCCTTCTTCTGTCGTAAAGTTTCTAAGACGCCAAAGAGCCCCAAAATCGTGCACTACCCCGAAGGCGTACCTAGTGTCAGTATATATATATTAGCTGATTTACCCTTTGCCAACTCACAAGCTCTCCTTAATGCTACTAGTTCCGCCACTTGAGCTGAGTGAGGTGGGCCAAGGGGTCCAGCTTCTACAACGTCCTGATCGTCTACAACAGCATAACCATTACATAGTTCTCCTGTCTCTGTCTATGACAACTCCCATCTGTGTAAAACGTAAAATCTACATTTTCTAAGGGGGTGTCACGTATGTCGGGCCTTGCAGTAAAGGTCTGGTTCAGGTATTCAATACAATCATGCGCATCAGTACTCTTGCCAAACTCATCACCACCAAGGGTCTCCTCACCTCCTACCCTCTGTGTCTCTCGAGACACATATGGAAGGTATGTAGCTGGATTTAAGGTGCTACATCGTTTGATGGTGATGTTTGAGGGTGCCATCAGAGCTAGTTCCCATTTTGTGAATCTAGCTGAAGAGACATGCCTGGTTTGGGCTGAATTTAACAGAACTGATACAGCATGGGGTGTATAGACAGTTGAATCATGTCCTAATACTACGTCCTCACTCTTACTTACCAGAAGAGCAGTTGCTGCTACACTTCTGAGACATGTTGGGAGTGATCTTGCCACAGTGTCCAATTGTACACTGTAGTATGCTACCGGTCTGTTGGCGTCACCATGTTTCTGTGCGAGGACACCTGCTGAACAACCATCAGCTTCCGTACAGTATAGCTCAAAAGGCTTTTCATAATCAGGTATTCCCATTGCAGGGTCTCTAGTCAGACTATCTTTGAGATTAAAGAATGCTTGCTCTGACTCCTCTGTGTGTACGACACGTTCTGGTTTTGAGGAAGAGACTAGCTCTTGCAATGGTAATGCCAGAATAGAAAAATCTGGGATCCAGGATCTACAGTACCCACACATCCACAAGAAGGTACGCTTCTGGCTCTGTGGCAGAGTCATGTGTTGTATGGCCTCAATTCTGTCAGTCGTCAAGTGTCTTAGCCCCTGGGAGAGACAGTGTCCTAAGTATTTGACTTTAGTCTGACATGGCTGTAACTTGTTCTTTGCCACCTTTGTGTCCTGTTTGCGAGAGATGGAGCAACAACAATTTAGTATCATGTAAACATGACATAAAAGAATCAGAGCACAACAACAAATTGTTCACATATTGAATCAGAACAGACCCATTGCTAGGTTGGAAGGATTGTAAACGGTCATGTAAGGCCTGGGAGAAAATACTGGGGCTGTCAATTAACCCCTGGGAAAGTCTGGTCCATGTAAATTGCACCCCCCGGTAGGAGAATGCAAAAAGGTATTGGCAGTCAGGGTGAAGAGGGACTGAGAAGAAAGCAGAACACAGATCAATTACAGTGAAATGACTAGCAGACGGTGGAATCTGCATGAGGATGACAGCTGGATTGGGCACTACAGGGAATTGGCTCTCAACAACTTTATTAATTCTCCTCAAGTCCTGGACTAATCTATAGCCCCTCCCCCCACTTTTCTTCACAGGGAAAATGGGACTATTTGCTGTGGTGGATGTACGAATTAAAATCCCTTGTTGCAACAGCCTCTCAATAACAGGATATACCCCTAGTTCCACCTCCGGTTTTGATGAATACTGTGGGATTTTTGGAGCTATCCTACCACTTTTTAGATTTACCATCACAGGAGCTACATTTGCCATCAATCCAGTGTCCTGTCCATCTCTGGTCCATAGAGAACCTGGTATTTCCAGCAACATCTCCTTTACTTGAGATGGACTTTGTTCTATAACAGTAGAGTGCACCATTAACCTTTGAGGGGTGTCCAATATATCCTGTACCTCATGCGCGGCCTTCTCTGGTATATCTAGGAATCTGGGGTACAGTATATGACACATCCCAGTTTACATAACAAGTCTCTTCCTAGCAAGTTAGTAGGAGCCGCTGCAGCCAAGAGAAACGAATGCTTGGTATGCAGAGGCCCGATAGTAACTTCTGTGGGTTTAGTTAAAGGATAATGCAACACTTTTTCCGTTACCCCCATGGCTGGAATAGTTTTACTGGTTACCTGTAGATTGAAAGGAGAGGTTATCACAGATCTGGCCGCCCCTGTATCTACAAGAAAAGTTTGTTTCCTATCAGCTATGTCAACTATCATTGTTGGTCCTTCTCTCAGACTCTCTGTTAACCTCACTGTTTGTAGACTACAGATATGACCTGACCCGTAGCGCTGACTATCGCTTTCCCGCGCAGCATTTGCTGCTACAACATGCGCGGGCAGGTGTGAGTCTTCCAGTCTATGTGAATACCTTCTTGGAGGATATATATGTGACCCTCCATTAGGATATCTTCTCTTTCTGCAATCTTTCCTCATATGTCCTTCTTCTTTGCAATTATAACATCTCAACATTCTAGGTTTCCTGTCATGTGGGTTGTACGCTGGTGGTGTATGCACTCCCTCTAACGCTTGTATACTCACCGTCATCAACCTGTCACTCTTCTTTTCCCTGTTCCTAAAAATAATTTTGTCGTGTTCCACGGCAATCTCTCTAACATAATCTACCGTGCTGCCCCTCCAACCAGGTGTTGAGGTTTGTACCCTTGTCTTTAGGCTTTCCTTTAAACCATCAGTACCGTTACAGCTACTTCCTTATGATGTGGATTTTCCTTTATATCTAATATCCCAGTAAACTGTGTCATTGATGCAAGAGCTCTAGCAAAATAGTCCGATGCAGTTTCACTATCTTTTTGTTTTATGGTGAAAATCTTACTCCAATTTACCACTACTGGAAAATAGGTGGCTAAATGTGAAACAATTTGCTCTATGTTCTCTTGATTACCTTCATCTGTCACGGTGTCGTCTCTCTCCAACAAACAATCTTTAATACATTTTTGTATGTTACTATTGGGAGGGAGACATGCCCTCAACACTACCCGCCAATCCTTATTGGTTGGTTTGTGTGCATTTCCTAAGTCTTTAACAAACTTCTGACACTTGGCCAACTCTTTTCTAGGATCTGGGAATTCAGTCATAATGGAACGTAATTCTGATCTAGTCCAGGGACAATGCATTGTAACATTTCTTACAGGAACTATACCATCCTTATCCCCCTTCCCATTGGGAACTGCTATTGTGCGGACCGGATAAGTACCTACTGGTTCACTATGTTCAGGATTAGTCACAGGAACCGCTGCTTCAATATCTTGGATGTTCTCCCTTCTAGTGGTCACTCCACTACTCTCACCTATCTCAGCCACTGCCCCCTTTCCATACTTACGCTGAACCTCTAGTATATTAACAGCATGGGCAATGGCTGCAATTACAGTGGGTTCATTATCTTCAGAAACACTTGCTTTAAACTGACTTAAAACAGGATATAACTGAGCAAATTCCTTTTTTTAATTTTTAATAACGGCTGTACTTACTCCTCCCGCCACATAGGGTGGCGGGGGCACACTTGCGCTAAGTTCTCCACGCTTCTCAACGGCTATTTTTATTGTGCGCGTGTTTTTCGCCACAGCTACTTGCATTCGCTGCTCTGCCACGTGTTACCTTCCATTTGCCACAATTTCAAACAATCATTATGTTTATTTCTCACTTTCGTTGACTTAATCAACCATACTTTATCTTTTACATTATTTAGTACCTCTGAAATTAAAACTCCCTATTGTTGGGAAAGGCCTAACAAAATCTTTGGTCATCTTGATCCACGTGTCGCAATACGCAGTTGCGTATGCACCATATTTCTTACACATAAGAAACGTTGCTGAACCAATAGGCCCTTCCTTAGGCAGTACATCGGCCATCTCTAGCGTCTGCTTAGCACCCGTGTTGAACAATAGGGTCCCAGGAATATCACAATATCCTGCCACAATATAGGGTCCCAGGAATACACAATATCCTGCCACTACTTTCAACACTCTGCCACCCGCAATCTACCGCTAGAGATATTTTACCGGCATGTGGACCTATTTGCTACAAGCCGCGTCCACTCGCTTCCTCCCGTACTAAACGAGGACCCCTAATACAGAAATATCAATGTGGACTAAAGGGCTATCAGCTCCTCGATTACCCCTGACTCTCCAGCAAATCTGCTGAGTTTATTACAACTGGCAGCATCCGGTAAAGTCAATTACCGGCCTTGCCAACAGAATTCCTCCCTGCGCTCCCAAGTCACAATCACGGCTTTCCTTGTCGTGCGATCTGATCGCAACGCTTAAAGATACTAGTTATCAGTAAACGTTGCGATTACTCTTGGGTGCACGTCGCCAGTATACCTGCCTTGTATACCGTACACCAGTTGGGCACCTGCCTCGTCAGAGAGCAACTGACACTCTATTTAACAATAGATCAAACCTTAGTGTATTTTAAGTCACCAAATCACACGACATACACCTTTTCTACGCAGAAAATCAAAGTTCCCAACAATAGTAATAACGTTTCAGAGGTTTTAACAAGTGATTATACTATGCATGTATAACAACTATCAAAACGATTGTTTAAACACATGGCAAATCTACCGGAAGTTCACATACGCTAGACAGGAAGTACACATATGCTAAACAATACAATACATTAAAACGCAATATGACAATAAAAAGAAACAGTTTTCTCTTTTGTCCCTAGATTCAAGTTAGCACTCCTTCAGATTATGCAAAAACAGAATTCGGTTTCACAACACAGAGTAATGAACAGGTTTTGAACACATTGCGTTCTTACCCGTATATGACGCGTCTGCACCCTTTGTTGTGTCGGGGTACCAAGGCATGGTGCCCTCATTATCGATCTCTGATAACCTGATTTCCTATGTGGTATTTTGCTGTTAACAGGAGAGTGAAGGAATGAAACACAAACATGATGTTGCAGTTTCAAAATCAGCTCTGAGGGTCCTTGCAGCCTGACCCTTTATTTATACCTAAGGTACAGCATTAACTGGTTAACGACAAGGACATATAAGGAAATATCTTTAGCTCAGCATATATTTCTTTGTAACAATAATACATATAAGGCAACATCCTCTGTTCAGCATTACGTGCTTTTCCTCTCGGCCGCTTCCTTTAGTCTGGCATCCTGCTATTGTCTGTTCCATAGAAAACACTTATTTTTCTTCAAGGTGTTGTCCTGCATCTGTAGTATGTAGTGTTTTAAGGCATTTCACATATATATATTTGAACATCTTAATAACTATTAATAATTTTATACCCTCACAGTTGCGGAACCGAAATCCGTTGGTCTTGCGTATCGTCCGGTAGCGTAACCACCTCTTCGAGACCCCAAATTGTTATGCATGTTTTGTTGCTATCCAATAACGATTGTCGAATCTCGATTTGTGTTTCCAACACACAAATATTTATTCTCAAAAAGTAGCAGAATAATTCAAGCGAAATAATAATAATTACAGCCGTTACTTATCGCAGGCACTCTGGATCCAGTGAACAGTCATTCAGGTCTGTGGTCAAAGATGACTGTCCACTACATGAAAAGCTCCTGCTTATATGCAGATAGAAATACAGTGAAACAATGCAGATGACGTGGCTTGCTTCTATTGGCCCATGCTTCAGGAGGGTCCAGGATGTAGCAGATCATAGGCTAGTTCAAACCAAAATATCCAAAGGTGGGGGTCATCTCTCCAGGGGATGTATTCCGACTTTCCCTCTAAGAATCCAGTCTCAACTAGTCTATTAGTATTTTATAGTCAGCATCACTTTAAAGGTTTATTCCCTAACATCAATAACTAGAGTATGCAATGTGCAATCTCTTCGCCGAATGAACCGGACAGCTGATGATGAATAGGGGATTAAAATGATACCAGACATGACACTTTTCCTTTAACCTGAACCATGTTTTACTAACATGCATATAATTTATAATATTACACATAAATACTACTATATTTCGATATAAATATCTATGTGTTGCAGCTACAATTAATGTGTACCATTTACAGATGTGCGTATTAGTGCGAATGTATGTAAATGTGTAAACGCTGTTATTGCCACGTGTTGCGGCTGCGTACGCCCTTCCACGCCGTAGCGTGTTCTACGCATCTTTTCAAAGACAACCAAGTTTGCTCGATATTAATTGAAATGACTTTATCCAATTTGCTGACTTCGACAGCATTGAAATGGAAATTGTGTCACATGTATTGTTCCATGACACTGGAAAAAGATACATATGTTAAACAAAAAAAAAGTCTTGTTGTCTCGTACAGTGTAGCAAATGCAAATTAAATTTTGATTGTGTCTTTTCAGCAGCGCTACTATTTTGTTTTACATCAGTTTCACATCTTACTTGTGGGAAGTACTGTTATGCACTGTGACTGCGCAGAATGATGACAGAATAAACCTTCATCTCGTCGATCTCGGAAGTGACTTGCTTTCCATAGCAACCTGCCGTCAAAACGGAACATGGCGTCTGAGGAAGGTGTTGGAGACGTGACTGAAATGTCGCATGGCAGACGGGTACCGGGTGCTTCTCACCATTTATCATCGGAGTCTTATAGTCAGCCGGATACTGTGCGAGACTTTCGCCGGCATCTGAAGAAACTGCACAGTCTGCAGCCCTCCGAGTCAGAGAGTTTCCGCACCGAGATCAATTTGCTGCTCGACCAGCTCATTTCCCAGGACTACACGCAGGGAGCCCCGGGGATCGGGGAGGAGGTGCGGGACACATACTACTCTGTGCAGTAATAACCGTGTAGTCATTGTAGAGGCCGATAACCTCTCTTGTGTTTAGTAGGCATGCGTGCTTGCATGCAATTCAAACTATTTTTTTTTTTTAATAAATTGCTTTTGGTCAAGGTTTCTGGCAAGACTTCAAATCCTGCGAGCAAAACTCCAAAGCTGCACAAAAATTCCAGGATCTAACTCTGCATCTATTTAATATCCCCTTGGGGTTAACAATATAGACATGCTGTTTACCAACGTTTAAATTTGCATGCAAAGTGTTTTGCTATGTAATTAGTAACAAACAAGTTAAATTATTATTGTTTATATAGCACTAAGCATATTACTCAGCTGTGCTATGGAATCAGCGGTCCCTCTCCCATTGGATTTTAGTCTAAATTCTTTACCATACAGGACACGCACTCTAGGGTCCATTTTTTTCAGAAGCCAATTAACCTAGTAGTATGTTTGTATGTGAGGAAACCAGAGTACCCAATGGATACCCACACAAACATGGGGAGAACATACACACTCCACTCAAGTTTCTCTTTATTTAACTTTACATTGCTTTCATTGAGAGATAGTTTGTATGTTCTCCCCATATTTGTGTGGGATTCCTCTGGATACTCTGGTTTCTTCCCACAGTCCAAAAATCATACTGGTAGGTTGATTGGCTTCTTATAAAATGGACCTTAGTTTGTTTGTGTATATGTAAGTGTTGCATTGAATTGTAAATTCCAATGGTCATGGACTGATGTGAATGATTACATATCTTCTGTTAAGCACTATATAATATGATTGGTGCTAAATAAAATGTACTATAAGTTATGATTTTCATAATTTTGGACATTTACACACAATCCTTGGTATTGCAGTCTTTAGTATTTTATTTTTGCAATAATTATTACAATTTGATTATATTCCATTATTTCCTCTACAGCTTTAAATTTTCAGACCTTATTTGCAATCACTTTTAGGTCGGTGTCAGATGAGCACTTTGAATGCTAGCTTTTTATTAGTGAGAAAAGTGTTCGTATTTATAGTGCCCAAATTGCACCATGCCGACACATTGAAATGCGTTAGGAAGACTCTTTCCCTGTCATACAGGAACGATTAATCTCTGAAAATACTGCATGTAATGTTACTGAGCTTAATCTCTATTGTGTGACATGGCAGGAGTGTTCCACATTCTCTTCTGTGTGTTAGCATAGAGCTATTTGACATTATGAATAGTAATGCTTTTCTAGCTTGGAAAGCGCTGACATTCAAAGCGTCCATCTCACATAGCCCTAAACCAGATGGCTGTAACACACAATTAAAAGACAGTGCATTTTCTGAAAATACTGAATCCAGTAATAAATATTGTCAAACAATATCGATAGATCTACTGAACAATTTTCTATGAAAGCCTGCAGAACAACCTTATTAAAGCACAATTGGAAACGCATAAGGGGCAGTCAGAAGGCAAATATTTCCTAGATATATTTTAAAAAATAAATAGCTATTCCAACATTTAAAAACATATTTTGAAATCACTTTTTTGCACAATGAGATACTTGCTACAAAAACAAGGTATCCATTTTGGAACAGTCTTTTTCTTATAATTAAGATCAGTTGGATGAGCCACTGGGATTTCCTTTTTTTTATCTGGCAGTACATGCTTTCATATAGTAAGTGTACCTATTGTGACACACAGCAAGTGCAAAATGTTGAGTATAATTTTTTATTTTTTTCCGTATTCATCTGAATTATAATTTTTTTTTTTTTTTTGCAAAGACATAACCCCATTAAAAGCATTTCTTTTTTTATGGTAAGACTGAGTTTACTTAAGCAACTACTCACTGACCTCAACAATTAAGCCACTTCAGCCATTCTGTATTAGGGCTGTTGAATGAAAGAGCAATATATGCAGTTATGTATTCTCAGCAAGAAAAGAACAGGTCAGTGGCCTCACATAAAAGAATTTCCCATTAGTGTCACACTGTATCTATTTTACAATTGCAGCACAGAGGAAAAATGCAAGTAGTGCATATAACAGATAATCGTGTATGTACATATGCATAAGACGTATAGCATTCTTGAAGTAGTGGTAGAATTCATATGGTAGAAATATCTGACCATCAATCATCCATTTTATGTAATGTGAATGTTAAATACACTTGTATTTTGGGATTGTTAATGTACTTCTCCGCTTTCTTAGTATGCTTTTAGTCATAGACTAAATTTCTTCCTTAACAGCTATAGTAACAGTACCATCACAAAACAATAAAAAGGTACAGAATAATGTAGAAGGAATCAAACCACTATAGTAATTTTTTTACTCTTGAAGTATTTGGTAATGTTTGATTATATTTCATTATCCTTAGTACAATAAAATTTACACTTTAATGTTGGGTCTTATGACGTTAAAGACTAGAGCTAAAAGTATGCAATCAGGATAAAGCAGTCCATTCACAGAGGCCCTTGTGAAAACAAACTATATGCCAAAAGGTAGCATGTTATATGAAAGGATCAAGCGTATTTACTGTGTATGTAGGATCAGTGATTTATAGTGTGCATACAGTGATTCATATGGCCACTTCTGTTTCAGATCGTTTTACAGTATGCCAATGGAAATAAATAGCTGTGACTGGAGTGGTAAAGCAAGAGAGTAAATAGAAACTTATGTTTATAGTAGAAGAGGGTTAAGATCTGCCTGCGCTTATTGTTGGGGAATAGCTTACCTTTGTGTAGCAAACTGGGTTTAGTGTATAGAGGGTGTGAGTCAGAGTTAGCATGTAAAAGTATATCAATTATCCTTATAATATGGGTCTGTTTTTCTAGTGGTCCTATGTAGATAATGATTGTATCAGTTGTCCTTGTAGGGATTTATCAACTCTCATTCAGTGTTCTCCCCAGAAAATTTTGCCACCCAGGTGAATTAGCCGGTTGGGGGCAGTTGTAATACTTTGCAATAATTGAAAAATGTTGGAGGTTATTACCCACACCTGCCAGGACTGGTCAGACTGTTGGTCAGTAGTCTAACACACGCTGTTGGCTGTAGTTCTCGCATAGTGTCTGTTCTAATAGGAGAAACAATGGTTTATTCTATTATAATAGGACTGTTGGGCTCCAAGTAAAAACAGCAGGGTGGAGCACTCAGGAAATAGGTGCTGGGAAGAACACGCTACTTGTAGTGTGACCCTGTTGTGTTTGTGGTTCACCAGGTCTCCCGAACGTGTTCTTGTTGACCTGTAGGTGAAAAAGAGGGAGGGGAGAGAAGGGTCGGATGGTAAACTTTGGAGGAGACTTGGTATAGCTCTGGTTTGTTTGTAGCTCTCGATGGTTTAGAGCTTGTTACAGTAATGTATTGGGAGAGAGAAGTAAAGTGGTTTAGGAATGTTTATCGCACTAAAAAGCAGATAGTTTGGAAAGAGGGACCAATTAGAAGCTGAGTGGTAAGGTAGATTGGAGGGTAGAGAAATAACTATTTGTAACTCTGGTGGTTTTATAGCTAAGTATTTAGCCATTGTGGTCTAGGGTTGCCGTGCAATATGTTTATGCTCAAAATGTGTGTTGCTCAAAGCCCTGTATGGGCCGATGTGGAGTCTCGGCGTGGTATTCTGGTGATCTAGTAGTCTACTTGGATTGCTCTGTTGGTGCAGTAGTATAGTAACAAACCCTTTTTTCTGTGTACGAACTTCTTTCCTGAATGATGTTTCACTGTCTGATTATTTTTTTCTTTAAAAATACTATAGTATAGTATCTTTAATTCAATTTTGTGCATCATCCTTTTCTTTTTTTTTTTTTTTTTTTTCTTAATCTCAGGAGGTTTGTGCCTTACTCGTTCAAGCGTGTCGCCTTGTGCAACTCAGCCAAGAGCATCTTGTCAGTAAAGTTTGTCAACTTATACACTTTATGCTCAACAGACTTCAGGTAGGAAACTTTAATTGTAATCAATTATAAAAAAAAGTCTTAAACGTAATTGAAAATTCCTTACAATACGTTGTTTTTAGCTGTGTTTAAATAGTTTTTTATTTTTTTATTTATCCCCCTCTGTTCCATTTTTGCCTGGTGAATGGAGACAGATACAGAATTGGTACAGTGAACATAAGCAAATCAATCAGTGCAACCAAATCAGATAATGTAACGGGTGAATGAAAATAGGAAATGTTTTCACACATCCCTGCTCCATAATATACTTTGGTAAAGCACTTGTGTGCATTAATGATATCTATGTGAGTTTCCGTCTCATCTTCGTTCTCCTGGTAAATAGATTGTATGTATGAACCTCATTTCATATTGACCTGCATTTGATGCAACAATATTTTTTTTATCAACGTGAGAGAGGACTGAAAATATTACTTGGCTATTGGGAACCCTGGTCCTTTGACTATCTAACATTCAGATGATGACTTTCTATTGCCTCCTTTCCCACACAATATTGCTGCACCTGTCACATCTGTAGACCTTTCCTCACTAATGCACAAATGAACAGTCACTGACTCCCACCAAATCAACGTACTCTGCTCCTGAAATATCTGATGACCAGTTGATAAACATAGAATACAGTAAGGCGGTCAGACCTTATTCATACACGCTTTAAAATGGAAAAGAGGAGAGATGGATATGAGTATGCCCATGTGCGCAAGCCTATAAATAGACAATTCATTGGATGAGCCATAAAATGTAAAATTATGTTACAAAAAAATGCATGTGCCAAGCGACCTGAAAGTTGAATCATCTGTTGTATTGTTCATTTGGTTTTCATTAGAGGTGTAACAAGAAAATAGCTGGACCCTAACCAAACGTTACTTATGTGTCTAAAACAAATTTGCATATGTAGCTACACTCTTTGTTTATAGCCTAATGTGGTGAACGAGGCATTAATATCACCGCAACCTGTCTGCATCTCGTTTCTCACAAACTATGGACTATAAAAACATATACTTCTAACCCTCTGGTTCCCCATATTTGTCAGTCATATTTAAAGTTTTATATATTCTATTTGTAAGTAGTTAAAATGTCTGCCAGCTTAGTTTTCTTATCTTGCAGACTGGTCTATTGTTTCAGCCTAGGCAAAAGGATTATTGTCCACCAGTAGTCCTATGAATGTGCATCACACCAGGAGGTCTCATGTGTTAAGAAAGAGAAAAGGTCCACAGATAGACTGCATTGTGTATTTAAATGTAATGTGTCTGGATTGTGATATTCCTGTTTAAACAAACTCCACTGTATAGCTGCAGAACAATACCTTTCCTTAATTATATCAAGAGTGGCTCATCTACTATCATTTTGTCTGTATGTGAAAAGATAAAATACAGAAAAGGACAGCTCAGGCAGGTCCTGAAACTCCTGAGAAGGTTATTTATGGCTTTAATAAGGAGCTCCAGAGAATAGTAAATTGGCATTCACTAATCAGTGATAGCTGAAGTCAGGCTGGCGTTGAGGCCTCGGACTCTGCCCTCACAGGAAAGGGATAATCTGTCCCTCGAGTACTTTGCTCTGGTCTACCTCTCAAGGTCTTGGGGAGCTGTGTCTCTGCCAAAAGTGGAGTGTATGCAGTCTGTGCCAGACTGTAGTGGTGTTTGTTGCAGGTTATTATTTAAATATGATTATTGCTGTTTGGTGCTATCATTTTGTTAAATAAACCTATTTATTTTAATTTGGATATTTGACTGGGTGATTTTGAACCTTTTATTGGAACCGGATAGGCCAGCTGTGTGGCACAGAGGGTTACATCAAACCCGGTATTGTCATACCTTCTCTTATACTGTTTTTGACTGTTAACTGCACCCATGTGATGCATTGCCATCGCACATAAAGCAAAGGTCTAGGTGCTGCCTGAATGAAGTGAAAGATTAAAGTGTGACTTATATTAAGGACCTGATGGTGAGTTGGATATATTTGCTTCTTTTTCTATAAAATACGAATTTCCATACTGCGTATGTGCACGAATAATGCATACGTCTCTATGTACAGGGAGATGCATCTCTTACTACTCACTATTCTTAGAGAGGCGGAACAAGGACGGAAGGGGAGGGCAAGCATAGAAGTACAGAAAAGGGGTTTTGCTTACAGTGTAGAGGTGGAAGCAGCCACAGATACGCCTATCAGGAAGCATATCTGTTGTGGTTGGTCTACCCCTGGTGGAAAATCTGTGTTAATAATGATGATCTTACTAGCATGTAGAAAAACTTTAAGTTGAAAGAGAAAGTATCCCTCTCCTCCCCAGCAAAATCAGCGAGATAAACAGCTTGGTTCCCCTCGAGTAAGTCCTTTCCACCACTAAGCTAAGACAGGCTGTGTTGCTGACACTATAGCAGAGAAACCTGCAGCGTGGGTTCCCCTTGCTATAATGTCATCCAGCCAGAAGGCTGAACTCCCTTGGGTTGGGTACGAGTCATCAGTGCTGGATATTCCGACACCGAGGACTCCAATAAAAATGCAACTGTGTAAAAAAACGATGCAAAGAGAAGCAGACTTGCCTGCATATCGACGTTTGAGATGTCCGATATGCGGCAATGTTTGGTTAAGTGTTTAAACACTTAACCTGCAAGGTTCGACATTGCCGCTTTAAATTAAAAGGGATACAAGTCGCACTCACGTTAAAGTCTCCTGCCGGACACCTCAGTAGTCTGTCACTTGCGGTCAGTATCCTGCGCCTGTCGGACATCTCCAACATCGATATGCAGGTAAGTCTGCTTCTTTTTACATTGTTTTTTTACAGAGTCGCATTTTTATTGGAGGTGTCGTTATGGTGGTAATCGCAAAAACGTTTTCCACCGGTCCCTTTTACTAATTATATGTCTATGCCATAGCTTCCTTCTGGGGCCCCATTTGAATGAATAGTTAATTAACCTGCAAACTGTCTTTTGTCCGCTGTAATTCAAAACATTACTGTGGTCAATATCAGGTAATTTGTATGCACAGATTTTCTGAAACAAATAAATAAACTGTCTTACTGACAGTAATGTTAATACACTGTTTTAAGATTGAAAAAATACTAACATAAACATTATTTGCTTTACGGAGGATGTATATTTTTATGTGAAATGATTTAAATGCAAATAATCTGTTGGTGAAAACTTTTGTTGTCTTTCTGTATGTAAATTGTTTATGTACCATATATAATATAGCATGCCTGTAAACTGTTGGTTTAACTTTCTTCCAGGGTCATAGGTGTTTGCTAACCCATTATGTATCTAAAAATTCATCTAGGTTGGCTTTTAACCTCTGCCCGATGAAGGCAGTTCACTTGCCTTTTAAACATTGGGTTTTCACTATTTTGTGCTTAAATATATGAAATGAAATTGGTACAAACATTGCTATGCAGCCAGAAGTGAAAGAGCGTGGTCAGGGTACCAGCTGGAGCTTTCCTTTTCCCAGTCCCTGAACCCTGCATACTAAATGGTATGATTTATATTTTATCCCAGCTATGCACCTTAGTAGTTCAACAACAGCTACGGTAATACATATAGAAAATTAACTGCAATTTTACATTCCTCTTAATACATCACTCGTCCTGATGTTATCTTGTGTCAGTGTGAATCAATATATTAATAATCTCATAAAGCCCTGTTTTGCAGAATATGCCTAATACATAAAACATGGCATTCTGCTTCTCCAACTAACATGCATAATTTAATATGTTGCCTCTTTTATCATAGGCATAATTATATGTATTTTAGCAGTATCTGGTTTGATCTTATATAGCCTTAGATAATTTTTTTTCCTTCGGTGTCAGGTTATTGTTGATGAGAAGAATTTGGATTATCTCCTTGGGTTTTCTACTTCTAGCTTGAAACAATGTAGCTCCTGGACCCATGTTGAAATTCTACATGCAGTAGCAGCCCTAGTTTACAGCAATGGGCCTAAGTGTCAAAAGGTAAGCATTGTAATACTTTGACTCATTTTTATTGATTTATTATGATTTTATTTTCTGACTAATAACACCAATTGATAGCCAATATCTAATTTTATAAATTGTAATACAATTCATTTTTAGGTATCTGTACATGTTCTATAATATGAGTCCAATTTATATAAGTTGGTAAAAGTTAGTCTTCCTTTTGATGGTATACTCAACAGCACATATTTGGTACAATATGTTTGCACCAGTGTGCCTCAGGCACTGGTACAAAGCGTTGGTGTAAACAGGCCATAAAGCTTATTATAGGTTGCAAAATGCATCCATACACTGCTATGTTTTTTACTGACTGATAGACAAATCTTGCTGAATATTAAATTGAATCTTTTCTATTTCTGCAAATCAGTATCTTCCAGATTTGTTGGGGCCAACTGGGATCCTTGTACGGTTAAGTGATCCCAGCAAGTCAGATCCTGAGTTATTGAAAGCAGCAGTTCACAGCATGGCCAATCTATGTCTATGGTAAGCAAGATTTCTTATTGATCAAGGAATACTCCACATACCTTTCGTTTTATCTGGTTGTGAAAGATTGATTTGCTTGTGTAAGTGATTTTGCTATGTCTTTCAGTTTATTACTTTAGTTTCTATAAAGCCAGTAGATATGAGCGGCTAGTGTAGATTACTATAACTGCTTCTCTCTCTTCATGGATTTGAACAATGCATGACTGTTAAAATATTTGTTTATAAACTCCTAAGACTCAGTTGGACCCATGTAAATGGGGAGAATAATATGAAATTTACTTTGGTACAGGTATTAATAATATAATTAAAACAAGTATTTGCCATTAAAGAGGTAAAAAAATATTCAAAAATAAGCACAGGGTAAATATCATCATCATTTATATAGCGCCACTAATTCTGCAGCGCTGTACAGAGAACTCGCTTACATCAGTCCCTGTTCCATTGGAGCTTGCAGTCTACATTCCCTTACATACACACATGAGAGAGACTATGGTCAATTTAATAGCAGCCAATTAACCTAATAATATGTTTTTGGAGTGTGGGAGGAAACCGAGAGGAAAACCACGCAAACACGGGGAGAACATACAAACTCCACGCAGATAAGGCCATGGTCAAGAATTAAACTCATGACCTCCGTGCTGTGAGACAGAAGTGCTAAGTCACCGTGCTGCCCGGATATTGAAAATTATTTAAATGACCTTGCAGGTGCCATTCTGAATTTCTCTGCATATATTTTTCCTATATCGTGATTTGTGTTGGATTAGTTTTCTTCCTAGCTTTCTAGGCACTTGAGTGAATGAATATCATAGTTCAGTGTTTTCCCCAGAATATTTTGCCAGCCAGGTGGCATTAAGAAGTAGCTGGGTGGAGGCAGTTGTAATACTTTGCAATAATATTGAAAAATTTTGAAGGTTATTGCCCACACCTGCAGGACTGGTCAGACTGGTGGTCACTGGTCTAACACACACTGTTGGCTGTAGTGTTCACATAGTGCCTGTTATAGTAGGAGAAACAATGGTTTATTCTTTTATAATAGGACTCTGCTGGGCTCCAAGAGCCGAGTGGCAAGTAAAAACAGCTGGATGGAGCACCCGGGAAATAGGTGCTTGGGGGGGGACGCTGTAGTTGCCAGTGACAGTTCCTGCGTTTAGTGATTTGTTCCTGGAAATGACCAACTGGAAAATAAAATTCATCTTTCTCAGAATATTTAAGGAAATGCTTAGCAGTTCTTATTCTTTTTGGCTTTATGGGCCTGAGTCATTAAGGAGAGCAAGGCAAAAAAAAGTGTAAACTTTCTCCTGGACAAACCATGTTACAATGCAAATTAGTTTATTTTGCACACAAGGAAAATACTGGCTGCTTTTCATGCAGAACACAAATTCGTGATAACTTTCATTTTACACTGAAATTCACATGTAATCTAGGACCTGCCCTACCCCAAATATAAATCTGTCCCCACATTTAAAATTTGCCAATCCCTTCAATGCAACACGGTTTTGCCGAGGTGCTAAGTTACTTCTTTTTTTTTTTTTTTGCTTTGCTTTGCTCTCCTCTAATGACTCAAAAAAGTTATTAAAAATGTAAACTTCATGTTCTCAAATCCAGTAAACTCGTCTTATTATTCGAACTGTAGCGCTCCCGGGGCCACCAAGACAAATGTGATGTGCCTAGTGTTGCCAGCTCAGCAGCAGTATCTCCCTGGAAATGAATTTAAAATGTTGGCAACTATGACATGCGATATGGCATGAACTATACTTCATAGTCTTTCAGTAGATGTTCTAAAAAAAAATAGCCAATCGGTCTTGGGGGCAGATTCAATACTGCCGCGAATAGCGCGGCGTTAACAGTGAAGGACAAAAACTTTGGGTGCTGATAGGTGTAAATTCAGAATATTTTTTGTAATGAAAGCCACACTCGCAGCTATGAAGGATTCGTGAGATCCTAGAAAAAAAATATCAAAAAACATATACACAGCGCTGAGAATGGCATCCGTTATTTATATATATATATATATATATATATATATATATATATATATATATATATATATAATACACACACACACACACACACACACACACACACACACACACACACACACACACACACACGTTAACCCGTGCATGATACTCATGCATTCTAGTCAAATCAAGCTACTTAAGGTGTTAAAAAGGTTCTTGTCATGCATTTGGGCCATAGCCGAGGCCTCAACCACTCCCCACTGTCACCCCCGGCAACCACCAACCACTCCCAACTGTCACTTCTCCTTCAAGAAATATATATATATATATATATTTTTTTTAAATCTTTATAAACACTTTTAACAATTAACAAATTAAAAACATCTTAGTATACCAAATTTCAGCCCTTTCTGAATTTTTTTTCCCACACACACTAAGAATTTAGTAGGTCAGTGTATAACTCCGCCCAGCAGGTGGCGCTGCAGCTTGGTTTTATTTTTTCCACACACACACACACAGACTAACACACGCCACTAGACATTTATATTATAGATATATATATATATATCATTTTTTATTTTATTTTTATTTGTGGAATACAAAGTATAATTAACACAAGTGCTTTAATATGTGTTGTAGTACAATATATTAAAAACGGCGTTCAATGTTAATAAATCAATTGGTCTTCAGTGCGCTGAACTAATATATCACCAGAACGTTCACAACTTATTAGAAAACAACACACAACAATCACATACCCTAACAGAATAAACAATCCAAAAAAGATGTAGTAATCTGTAAAACATAGAACCCTAAAGGAAAACAATATATGAGTAGGTAAAATGTTCTCAGATGATCAGCCTGAATGATAGTCTCACAGATGGCTATAGGATCCCACTCAGGTGCCAACTTAGAAATGATCCGTTGTTCCGCCACCGACGCAGTCAATTGTAAACAGCTTCCGTTCAAGAGGCTTATCCTTCTAAGTATGAACCAAGAAACAAATCTTATATGCGCAAATGTTACATTAAAAAGTCTCCTTCATAAAACGAGAAAAATTAAGTATTTGCACATACTGAGCAATAAAATGAACGGACTTCAATACAGCCACACTGTGTGTGTTTAGATGCTGAGATCGCATCACACAGATCAAATATATGAACTGGTCTCCAATACTCACGGTACCAAAGTACTGCCAGGGTAAAAGTTATGGGGTAGATAATCCAACTTGTATACTTGTATACAGGTGCCTTCCTCAGGGCTGATAAACCCGCTTATGTCTTAGCGGCCAGACCGCACAATAAGAACTGCTGGATTCTGTCCCCAAAACCAAACTTTCACAGATATATACTCTCAGCTGAGCAGATTTGGTGAGAAAGATACTGCAGAGGTGGTAGTTTATGTAATAAGGATTCCAATTTGAATGCAGTCACCGTCCTTAGTGCTATCAACCCACTGATGTTTTCGTGACCAGATCGTGCTGGATAATATCCCAAAATAAAAACTTTCATAGATATAAATTCATGGCAGATGATCACTTGGAGACCCAGATCTGGAAGTATAAATGATTAATTACACTCTAACGTGTTTCATCACATAAAGTGACTTCTTCAGAGGATATAGTAACAGTGTTAACGTTAATACGGTAATTTTAACCTGGATTTCATCTCGCGAGTAAAGATCCACCATTGAAATTACCGCATCAAGGGTAATTATGCGCAGTTTTACCGTATTAACGGTAAAACCTCTTAACGCGTTATTTTCGGCAGAATTGAATCGGCCCGTTAGTGTTGTCTATTTGCTTTCAATATACACATAATACTAATTTAATGGAGCTCATTATGGCAGTTCCAAATCTTACAAATTACTCCTTTTTTTTTATTGGATTATATAATTGCATACTAATTATGAGAATTGCAGACAGGACCAGTTTTTTTGTTTATATTATTTACATTTACACCCAATTAGAGAGTAAAGCAATTAAAATAAGAACAAGCCATGACAGTGTTTCTTTAAATCTCTGTGAGTATCATATCACTTTGACAAACAGGATGTAATTTTGTTTGAAACTAGTGTTATGTGCGTATCGTCGCTAACCAATAACGATTGTCGAACCTCGATTTGTGTTTCCAAAGCACAAAGATTTATTCGCAATAAGTGGAAAAATATGCTCAAGCGAAGTAATAGTAAATACAGCCGTTACTTATCGCAGGCGCTCTGGATCCAGTGCAGTCATTCAATCCTGAAGTCTGGGGACAAGAAGTCTGCACTCTGGATCACAAGCTGCTGCTTATATACACAATCAAATACAGTAATACAATGAAGATGGTATAGCTTGCATCTATTGGTCCCGGTCTCAGGAATGTCCAAGGGGTCGTCAATCATTGGCTGGTTCATCCTAAGGAATCCAAAGGAGGGGGTCATCTCTGCAGGGGGTATGCTCTGCTCTTCCCGCCCGGATTCCTTAGTCTTAAGTAGTTCATAATTCCCTATCATTCATAACTTGCGTATGCACTCTGCGATTCCCTCGCAGAGTGAACCAAACAGTAGGATATGTAATAAGGTTCATTATGATACCACTCATGATGTTATTCCTTTAACCCGTTCTGTGTATTTCACTAATATGCATATAACTCTGATATAACATATAAATACTACTATATTTCGACATAACTGACTATGTGTTGCAATTACCATTAATGTGTACTATTTTATAAGTATGCGTGTTTGTGCGAATGTATGGTAAAAGACCGATTACTGTTGCTGCCACGTGTAGTGGATGCGTACGCCCTTTCACGCCGTAGCGTGCCCTTGTACGTCATAGCGTACCGTACGCATCTTTTCAGACAAAGACAACCAAGTTTGCTAGACTTTAATTGAAATGACTTTATCCAATTTACTGACTTCGACACTAGTCACGCACACATAAATGCACACATAAACACACACAGTTTCCAGGGGTGTTCCATCACAGACAATCCAGTCAATCAAAGTACATTTAATTGTTCTTTGAAGATGTGAAAGCTAAGGAACAGTATAGACTAAGATGGTGTAATGTCGTTTGCGAGGCGGGAAATGGTTTTTCATGCTACTGTGGTCAGTGGCGCCCCAAAAGCCAGTTAGTTAGTATGTCTGCAATGCTCATAACAACATTCAGCTTGCCCAGATATTCTCAGACTTTCCAGATGCATTTCTAGCTATATAAGTATTCACTTCCCTTTACTAGTCTTATCAAGTTTCATATTAATTTGTGGTGGGTTGGGACAGATATTTATTTCCAGTGCTTTAGAAATAATTATTGTGCTGGGATGAGTATATTAAGTAAATAAGGATTTATTTTTGTATGGAAAGGAATGGCTGATGTATACAATAAAACAATTCAGTGCTTTCCTTTAATATCTATATGTAGGTGAGTCCTATTGAAATCTAGGATGCAGTAGCAAAAAAGTTTAGTCCATTTCTACCACATATGGCTGTATTGGTCACATTTGTAGTATATCTGCAGCACCCTCTGTCACTCCAATTACATTCTGCTCAGTTCTGTGGTGTGGTTTTAAATTCCACCTAATATGAAGCTTATAGTTTCTTGGGTCTAACTGCTAATTTCTGAGGCACATGACTTCTCCAATATCCTTTGCCATTGCACAAGGGTTCCAGTCATTCCCCAATTTCCTTTCCCATTGTTTCATAAAATAAGGTAATGAGAACTTCATTTGAAAGGTGTTGATAATCAAATTGTAATCTTCCCATAATGCCAATCATCAATGCACGAGTTCTGCATCTACTTGTGGTACTTCCATTTGGTGGGTTTGTCTTCCACTAATCATTTGGGTGTTTAGTCATTGTCAATCTTTACCCAATCAAGCAAAAACTCAGCTTCATGTGTTAGGTGGTGTGAGAGAGGCAAGGAAATAGGATACTTTATTGCTCTTACATATGGCATTTCACACTTAATGGTACATTGAGACACTGTCACAGTTGTAACACCGTAGGAGTCACTGACTGGCAATTAAGCAACTAAACAGGGAGGCACAGAGTCTAATGCACCCCCGGTCTTCGCCAGGGACCCCTGTAAGTAGGTATTCACTTCGCTACGTGGGATGCACAGGTTGCGGTTCTCCAAGTTAGTCACCAGCGCAGTGGGTGATGAACAGGAATGGTCGAGCAATCCTGGTTAATGCCAATCAGTAGCGCATCACACAGGGATAATCAGAAGTGGGGTCCTCGCAGGCTAGGATGTACTTTCTTACGTCGGCAACCAGGGAGGGCCACCGTTTTCTTGAGGCCAGCATGTCCAGAAAATCTTGAGTTGTGAGCCCATCCCAAAATTTTGGCGCGTAAGTGAGTAGTCACAAATCGATCGGCGTAGGAGGAGCTTTGACGGTAGATTTGGTCAAGACTAAAATTTTAAAAGGGGTATTTATGGGTTTGGGTACCAAAGACGGGCTGGAATCTGAGGGGAAGAAAGATCCGGAGAGGGCAGCATCCATGAAATTCTTGGTGCCCAGACGGAAGGTCAATATCAAGTGAAACCTGCTGAAAAACAGTCACCAATGTGCTTGTCTTGAGTTCAAACATTGTGCAGACTGTACCGCCTATGCCACCATGTCTGTTGCTGGGAACCGGCTTAGCTTACTTTGCCACTGTCCCCTTTCTCCCAAATTGCGCCCTCTAACTGCAGTAGGAGGGGCTTATGATGCTGCCAGTACTAGGCTCCTATTTCGGGACCTAGCACCGCTTTCTACTTGATAACTGTCACTGCTAGTGTTCCCCCTCACTGGACATCTGGGCTGGTTCCCTCTTCCGGTACAATAGGGTGATGTGGATGGTTCCTTCCTGGCTTATCACACTGGCCAGAGCTGCTGGGTAGCGGGCAATGCGTTGCTGCTAGACGCTGGGTTCCTACCTCAGAAAAGCTGGAGAACTGATTAGATTTGGGTCTGATCTACAGGTCACAGGAATTATAGCAGGGAAGCAGTCGCAGGATCTTGAAGAAAAATTATGTTTATTAGCTCAAATGTCCTAACAAGGACAGTTCACACGGGTTTAAGGTACCAATGATCAGAAGATCAGATGGAACCATATTAATACATTTCAGTACAAACTAGTGCTCTTTTTAAACACTTTTTTGACATACATGTATTATATCACACCCACTCTGTCTTCTGAGTTAGATGTCACTCTCTAGCGAGGAAAAAATAAAAATAAAAGTGATGAAAGTTTGGTTCCCAGCTGCTCCACTTGAGAAGGAGGCTGAGGACACTGTCCCCTTATCCTCTCTGGCCCCATAGTTGCTGATGTGATGTTTTCAATAATCACCATCAGGATGTAATGTATCCTGTAGACGTGGAACTAACAAAATTTACATCACTTTCCTAACGGAATTGCGGTTCCATCTTGCATTTAACACATTTGAACTTACAAAAGTCAATCTGTGACTTTCTCAAATTTGCTGTCTATGTTGTCCAGACAGGTTCTAACACAGGTTAAAAGGCCATTCAGGAAGGAAAGGTGACGCCCTCTGCTGTGTTTTCAGGCTAAAACAGTATTGACCACTTCATGTCAGCAAAACAGACTTCCTCTGTCATAATACATTTAGAAATCCATACCTCAGAAATGAATTTATTTCCTACACAAAGTGCCACACAATATAATAAACTCAATACAGTTGCAATGATATAAATAAGTTCCCTGCGCTATTTCCTTTAAATAAATTGTATACAATAAGTTATTTATAAGTGATCCAGCCACACTCTTACACCCTTTGTCCATGTGGGCCACCAATTGGCCATGTCCCCACGATTTGGTCCCTGGTCCCGCAGTCTCTCAGGTCACATCCGAGGTTATCGGATGTGACCTGGGAGATACGGCTCTTCCTGCCAAGACAGTCCATCTGCGTTGCTGTGAGCCTTCCTGGCTTGTGCATTATGTGTGAGTCATAAATTTGACGTGCCTGGCTCCAGCACAACAATCGTCCATTTTTCCCTGAGGTGTATTGTAGCCACTTTTAAGGATTATGATCAGTCACCACAATAAATTGTCGTCCATACAAGTAAGGTTGAAGTTTTTTCACTGCCCAAACAATGGCCAAACATTTATTTTCAATTGTGGCATACCCCACTTTCCAGTTTAACAGTTTTCTTCTCAAATAGGCCACAGGGTGCTCCTGTCCGTCTGGCCCCACCTGAGTAAGTACTGTTCCCAACCCGTACTGTGGCATATCAATTTGCACAATAAAGTTCTTGTCATAATTGGGCACCAATAGTACCGGAGCACGAATCGGTGCTTCCTTTAACAACTGAAATGCTAGCTCACAAGCGGGTGTCCAGTCAACTGCCTTGGAGAGTTTCTTCTTAGTGAGATCGGTCAGGGGCTTCGCTACAGTACTAAAGTCTAAAACGAAACGTCTGTAGTACCCTGTGGTCCCTAAGAAGGCAAGTACTTGTCTTTTGGTCTTGTGCCAGGCCAGTCTCGGATTGCCTCTACCTTAGCTAGTTTTGGATTAACCCTACCTACCCCCACACGATGACCCAGGTATTGTACCTCTGACATCCCCATTTGACACTTGTCTGCTCTGATGTTGAGACCTGTCCACTGAATTTTCTCCAACACCTGCCCTACATGTTTCAAATGGTCATTCCTGGACTTAAAAAAAAATGGCAATGTCATCCATGTAAGCTTGAGCAGAGCTTTAACACCCTTCCAGCAGGAAAACAACGCCACGCTGGAAGGTGGCTGGTGCGTTCTTCATCCCAAATGGCATGTTCTTAAACTCGAACAGGCCAAATGGGGTGATGAACTCCGGCCGTTCTTGTACCTCTGGGGTCAGTGGTATCTGCCAATACCCCTTGCTCAAATCAAAGGTGGAAATGTACTTTTCTCCACCTATCATCTAACAGAGCGACAATTCGTGGCAAAGGATAGGCATCAGACACGATCACCTCATTCAACCGACGGTAATCTACAAAACTGCGTTGTCTTGTCCTTCTAGGCAACCAATGCAATGTTGGATGCCCATGGACTATGTGATGGCTGGATATATTTTTATTTATATGTATTGCAACCTTATACAGACAATACTAAACCTAGTAAGGCACCCAAATTAAAAGAACATAAATATACATGCAGGGTAACCTACCCAATAAAAGTCCAGCTGAAAGACCAAAGTAAAAGTGAATACAATAAACATCATAAAAGGATAAAACCATAGGGTGCCTGCACACATCAAACCCCAAAATACACAACAAATCACATCAAACCACCCAAAGAGTCAATACAAACCACCCCCAACCACCAAAAACCACAAACCACCACCAAACTATTTCTTAGGCAAAGCAGAGATAACCTGAACACTTAGATGTATGCAAAGCCATACATAAAAACAATAATAATTGTTCACTCAAAATCTAAGGGGAGTGAAAAGGATAGACAGCCAAAGATGGGAAGACACACCAGACCTTGACCCCTCTATGGAAGGACTCAGACCCAACCAGAGTCTGACCCAGTTTGCATTGTTCATCCGGCGCTTCTCCATAACGTTCCCTTAACTTCCACACCTCTTGGACAATGTCAACCACCCCCACTTCACAGGGAAGGACCTTTTGTGTGATGTAATCCTGACACCTATCATTACAAGTGAAGTATCTAGTAACTAAACTAACTAGAAAAAGGGTGCCAAAATCAAAGACCCGCCAACTATCCTTGATTGCACAATAGACCCATTCAGAGTTACTGAGCCCCGAAAGGCAGGGAATGCCCAAGGACCCGGAAACTCTCCTGTAAACTTCTGTGTTAAAGTGACTCAAGCAAGAAGTGGTCCATGGTCTCCTACTTCCCCTGACACTCCTCACCTGGACAACCACGATTGGCACTTCTGTTCCTCAGGTTCCCTCTCACATAGTCTCCCATGGAAAGAGAGCCAGACAATGTTCCAAAATTTCAGAGGAATTTCCGGGATTAACCAAGGAAAGACCCTCTAAACACATATCACCTCTGCAGTCCTTCGATGAGAGCTGAACCCAGACGAGAAAGTGCTGGATTCTACTCTCCAACTCCCCTTGAGAGGAGTTCCTGATTTCCCCCGCCTCCAGGCCCCAACGCCTTGTCACCTTCAATCCCAGAGACATAGTAGTAGGGAGGTACCCTTGTCGTACCTAAAAACTCCTTTACCCTGCTACCTTCCATCCAAACATTGAGGAAGGGTTGGACCCAAATGTTAAAGCCACCTACTCATTGAGGAGGAGTCTCAAGAAAGAGACTCCTAAGGTGCAACTTTAAAAAGTTGTCAGAACAGCACTATACAATACAATACAAAATTCTTTTTGCCTCGGATATATACCTAAAAAATAATGCATTTCCTCTAGCAAAGTTAAAACAAAAACGAATTTCCTCCCCTGGTCTCAGAAATAAAGATATTTCCTTTACCGAAATACACACAGTTTCAAAAATAAGCGCATCTGCAATTATATAAATAAGCGGCCTGCACTATTTCCTTTAAATAAATTTATAACATAAGTTATTGTAAGTGATCAAGTCACAAGGCGCCAAAGGCCCTACCTTTCTGATGAGGCCCTTTAGCATTCAAGGATACACTGAGGTAAACGTGGTCAGAGAAGTCTACTGACTTTAGCTCTGGAGCCAATGTTCTTGAGCTCTCCTTAACAAAAAACCTGTGTATCCTAGACCTCCAGCTACCTCTATTATAAGTGAAACTTGTGTCGTCTGGAAAATGGCAAACATGCACATCCACCAAACCCGCCTGCCTTACCATACTAACTAGAAAAATGAAATCATAGCCCAGAGTAGCCCTTGAACCTTCCCTGTCTTTTGGCCCTAATAACGGTGTTTGTCACCACCAAAGACTATCTGTCGGGCGGAAAAAAGATATGGCTTTATCTCCCTAAAAGAGACACTTCCTTTCCCATTTTTTTGTGGACCATAGATGTTGATCAATCTCGGGTTGTCCTCTCAGGTTGACATTCAAAACCATACATCTACCTACTTGTGGCTCTATAACTCGTTGAACTGTTATCGTGTCGGTAAAAAGTACCGCCACCCCACTATTAAGTTTTGGCTGCAAGAGAGTATGAAGGCCCACGCCTCCACTCTCTCTTAACCTTATGTAGGTCGGCAAGCCAATCTTTTCTGGTCTCTTGCAGAAATAATAAATCGCCCTCAACCATGCTGAAAAAAATCAAATGCCATGTAATGAGCTTGTTCTGACAGAATGGATGCTACATTAATGGTGGCAAATCTTATGGGTTGGGAAGCCAACCTTCAGAGTTATACAAGTAGGACCCAGATTACTTCTTCTTTGACTTCTCTTCGGAGGACCCCCACCGCTTACAACTAACCCCTACTGGTAGCGCTGCATTATCCTGGAGAATAATCACCTCATCGCCCAGGGTACCCCCACCAGGTTCAACCAAATTACCCTCCAGTACCCCATACATCCAAACAACCTGACCTTCCCTACCTAAAGATTGTACTACTCTGCGGGTCTAGGGATTTACATGGAACCAGGGGGTCATGACTAGGAATTTGGGAAATCTGACTAAGGGGAGAGGGGAGGGAAGGGGGATTAGAGATTTTTGCACCGTTTGCTGGGTCACCTATTGAAGACCCGGACTCCTTAGTAGGGGGGAAGGGTACTGGGGCCAGCTCTTGCAAAGAAGGGGGTCTCGGGAGGGGCCCAACAGATGCTTTCAAAAAAGGCTCCCTGGTCTGTTTAGCTTCTAGAAATTTCTTTCCCTTAGTTTTATCTTTAGGTTTTTTATACTTCAGGTTAGGTTACTTCAAGAGGAGTTAAACTTTTTGATTTCCTTCGCCTTTTTGAAACTTTTGACTGAAAAACCAAGTCCCCACTATTTGTTCTTATAATCTCCCCTTCCATCTCCTCATCACTTGAAAGAGCTAGAAACCTTGTTAGTACCAATTTGTCACCCTTTTTCCCTTTTCCCTTTCCTTCGAGACCTCCCACAGCGTCTGCCCTGTAACGCAAAAGACTGCTCTTCCACAGCCTTGGCTGGAACAATCAATAGGGCCCCAGAGTGAACCGAACTTGGAGCGGGACGGGAAGAGTCAGACATAGATGCTGGTTGGGCCTAAACTTTAACTACCCCATCCTCTGCTTCCATGCTTTCTATAGCCCTAACGAGTTCTAAATTGGAGACTTCACCAAAGTTTTTATTATGAGACGCATGGGGGCTCCTACTATATGGATGACCCATCTCTCCACACAGGGTGCAACAAATAACATCACAGTAGTTGGACTCATTCCTTACCAGAATTGTAATTTTGACCCTGTTCCTGGCGGGTAGCCACTATGGCCCTAAAGTTAGACCAGGGATCTGCTTGCCTGCACCCAGCCCACTTATTCCAGAAAGCCTGTAACCCCTGATATTGGAGGAAACTTAACATCGTATTCAGGCGATCCAACGGGGTGGATGCAGGCAAACAGATCCGCTGCTACAAATCCAAAAGAAAAAAGAAAAAACCTCAAGAATTCCACTGTCCATGTCGGGGATCCTTTCCTATAAATTTAAACTGAACCACATTTCGACATTTAGGTGGCTGCCCCCTAGAGGGTGCTGTTGCAGTTGTCTGTATCCCAGACCCTGACACCACACCCACATACGTAATCCCCTCTGGGCCAGGGGCAGGGGCCAAAGTTGTTTTCCCAACAGTTGTTCCACCAGATAACCCAGAATTAACTCTTTGTACATTAGGACCCCCACTTTGCAAGCCCTGAACACCACCAATCGGCTGTTTTGCTTTGCTCTCACTTTTCTGGTAATATATTTTGCAAAGTATCTTCAATTAATTTTACTACTGCGCTTTTGGAACTACCTGTTAGAAGCAAGGGGCCAAAAACTGTGTCAGTAACTTTTTGCTGTACACTAACATTTTCCATATCATTCTCAGAAAACAAACATTTCCACGGAGACAGGTTCTGAACCCTTAGACATAGGCATCACAACATTACCTTCGCTTATGGAGGTGGTCTTACTACTACATGAGGTGCTTGGAACATTATAATCACTGCTCGATAGTAATTTCATGGGCACTGGTGCATTGTCACAGCCTGCATTTTCGGTGGAAACCACCATACTAGGCAGAGAGGCTTGGACACCATGTTTCACAACTATTACATAAGCGGTTTGCAGAGCAGCCAAGATTACTTGGCTCACTGGGGCGAGACTCAAAGGTGCAGACTCCGTCTCGGACTCATTCCGGATGCCAGCATTGGAGGTACTGAAAATCGGTAGTGACTCAGGAAGCGAGACCGCTGGCCCGGGCACAGCAACTGCACCCGAAGCTGCGATCTTCCCCTCGCCACCTCTTACCCCCGATGGGTCCTTCATTGGTAGCAGTGTCCCCCAGATGGAATCGGAGAAACAGATTAAAGCTTGCCTATGCCTTGTTTTAACTTGTATTGAATGTTGAAAGTTTTGAACTTTCTATTCATATTTCCTGTTGAATGCTGTCTTGTTCATTGCTAACATTTTGCTTATTATACTGTAATTTATATCCAACAAATGGTCTGAAAACCCGAAACATACTGAATCTATGGCAGTATATCGGTGCTTAGTATTGCAGCCAGAGCTGGATTAAGGCTTTGGGGGGCCCGGGGCACTTCAGACAGGGGGGCCCCTAAGATCAAAAATTAAGGCAGTGGTTCCCAAACTTTTCAAGTTTGTGGCACCCTTAGAGTCTCCATAATTATTTCAAGGCACCCCTCCAAAATAATTACCTATCAGTCCCGTTTTATAAGTAGTTTGGTCAAAATAATGTAATAAGTATTTAGGTCAGGACGGACATACTTAGTAAGTTGTTTGCAAAAATAATACACATAAATCCAAGGGAAAAGAATATTTTTATATTGTTTTTTCTATTCTATTTCTGTCAAAGAATAATTTACAGCTAACTCACTCTGTGCCCCTGCATCATCTCCACACACTCTGTGCCCCCTCTGCATCCACACACTCTGTGCCCCCTCTGCATCCACACACTCTGTGCCCCCTCTGCATCCACACACTCTGTGCCCCCTCTGCATCCACACACTCTGTGCCCCTCTGCGTCATCTCGACACACTCTGTGCCCCCTCTGCATCCACACACTGGCCCCTCCTTCACTCTTTTGCCCCTCCATTGCTGTTACCTATCACCATTCCCCTCCATTTCATTACTTACATACTTGACCTTCTTTCTTCTATTTCTTCTGTCTTTTCTTCTATCTTCCTTCCAATTCGGCAGTGCCCGGGACCCAGAATCCTCTCTCCTGCAGCTTGTCACTGAATGTCGGGCATGATGCCGTCACGCTCAACATTCAATGAGAAGCAAGGAGGGAAAAGGATGCTGAGTACCATGTGCCGCCAGATTGGTAATTTTTTATTATTTTTATTTTCTTTTCCTGGCCACAGCACCCAAGTGCCAGCGCTGCAGCGCACACTTTGGGAACCTAGGAATTAAGTGCATAGTGTCATCATGCAGGAGAGAGAGTTACAAGTAGGTGGTGAATATTAAAGAGACAATCAGACCAATTCTATCATAAAAGGAATATTTATTTAACATGTATCCAAACATAATAGTGAAAAAAAGTTTTGTATATTATATATATTTCTATACATACACATATAAACAGTGCCATGAAAAAGTATTACACCACATCCTGATTTCCTCCGTTATTACACAGTTATTGCACTTTTATAACTCAGGATGATTTTTGAACTTTAAATATTAAAATAAATATTAAAGATAACATATGAACAAATAACACTTTTTAGCTTAAGTTTTTACTATTGTTTATATAGCACCAAGTATTGGTATTTACAAAAACAGAAAAAGGACAAAATACAATGCCTCCGCCCTCACCCCACACACACTAATATTAATTCAAAATATACATTGCAAAACATGTCCAGAAAAGGCAAAAAATATAGCACAATCAGTTCTGGACAAGAAACTGGAAAATACATATGATTCCAACTGTAGTATTAAACAATTGTTAATACAATATTTGAAAAACAATACATAATATGCATTACACATATAAATCCCAATGGCATGGGTACCCGCGGGCTCAATCATCCAGAACAGCTCGTCTCATAAAGACAAGCGCATAGGGGGAATTGAGTCATCTACTCCATGTGCTCTAATATTTCTTCAGAGCCTGCCTACTGGTGTAAGCAAACCCTTCATGACCTATCATATTATTGACCAGCACTATCCAGTGTTTGAACATAGGACTTGTAGGAGCTATTCATGTTTATTTAATTTCACATAGTCTATAGGGGTATTAGTAAGCCATATTTCAAAATATTTAAATTTAGATGTCCACTTTAACGTGCACGTACATGGAGGAGATGAACTTCCATCCAAAATTGAAAGACACTGGGGAATATTCATGGCTTAAAATCAACAGGGACAAATTCAAGCTTGTTCACTATCTTTAACAAAGCCACCAGGGAGGCATCTTAATCTGACAGAAACAAAAGCATGTCATTGGAAATGAAGCCATCTCATCCTCCATATGCACTGAATAATACCTTTAAATAAACTATTATTACATAAAGCAAACGTGTGAAAGGTAACCATTCACACATACACATGCTACAGGATGTGAATATAAAAATTTCATCTAGTTTACAAACTTGGGTTCAAAACCAAAATGAGACAACACCTCCCACAAGTACGGCCATTCAACCGAATGAAACATTTTGAGACTAAAGGGACTGAAGGGAAAGTACTATTTTATCAAAGATTATGTTTTCGTGCTTTAGCTTGAGCAAAGTTTTCAATAATTGTTTCAAAGCAGATTCCTCGCATTAGTTCACTTTCAATGCTCAGAAGAGTTAATGCCTTTAGTCGCTCATCCCGCATTGTTGATCTCAATTTATTTTTTATAAGAGTTAATTTGCTAAACGAATGCTCTCCTGAGCAGTTTGTGACCATTAAGCAAAGGTACATTCTCAAAGAGACAGATACATTGGGGAAAACATCCTCAATCTTTTCTTCATACATTAACTTAGCTTGAGATGAAGGTGTGTGACAGCTCCTTCCTTTGGCAAACTGTACAAATTGAACTATTTCTTGAGGATACACTTCTTTGTCTATATCTTGTGGATAATGCTCAGCCAATTTGGTAGTCTCTTCCATTATTTCTCTGTCTGCCTTTCTGCAAGAACTTAGCACAACCCTGAAACGATCTGATATAATTGTATATGCAGCAATTCTATAATTTAATGCCATTTTGAGGCAATCAATTATACGCAAGTACGTCTCCACTCGAAATTTTTCTCTTGAACATAACACGGTTTCTTCGGACTCCACACTATCCACATTGATTTTTCTCCTTCTTGTACGAGTTACTTTATAGTCTGATCTACCACATGCTGCTTTTGCTTCCCTCTCAAAGTTATCGAAACTTTCACGCAGCGAATCTAAAAAGTGACCTAGAGATTCTAGTAATTCTATAGCAACCTTAAGATCAATGGTTGTGGATTGCAGCGATTTGCTTGTTGTATTGAAACGTGAAAGAATGGTGTTCCACAAATTACACATGAATGCTATTTCCAGCATATCCATTGTCTGAGACAAGGTATCGGCTTCGTGTCTTGTAGTTGCAGTTTGTTGATTATCAGCAATTTCATCAAGTGCTTCTTGAATGTTTTTGTATCCTTTGGTTAAGGCAGCGGTTGCATCTGCACGAGCAGACCATCTTGTTTCTGAGAGATTCTTCACTGTGAGTCCCTGCTTTCCAAGATGTTTCAGTAACACAGACCAACGATAGGTGGAAGCAGAAAAGAATTGGTAAACACTTGAAAGAAACCCAAAGAAGCTCACAGCTTCTACACAGCAATCAACAGCATTTGATCCAACAAGGTTTAAGGAATGTGCTGTGCATGGCACAAACACAGCCAGTGGATTATATTCTTTTATCCTTGCTTGCATGCCAGAGTATTTTCCAGCCATGTTGCTGGCATTGTCATAGGTCTGCCCACGACAATCCATGATATTAATGTTTTCTGACTTTAAATATTCTAACAAGTCATTTGTGAGGTCTGCAGCCTTATGACTCTGAATTCTTAAAAAAGAGAGAAAACGCTCGACAGGTATGCCATCCAACACGTAACGCACAGTAACACTCAGCCGATCAGCATGGGTTATGTCTGGTGTTGAATCAACCGACACTGAGAAATATTTGCAAAGTGACATTTCCTTGACAATATGATTTGTCACCTGCTTTGCTATGACTTCAATAAACTCTTCAACAATAGTTGATGACAGATATCCTGTGTTGCCTCTTCCGCTGTTTCCAAAATCTTGGATATGTTTTGCCAGAACCGTGTCAAACTGTGCTATTAACTCTATGCACCCAAGAAAATTACCATTATACTTTGAACCAATAGTTTCATCACTTCCGCGAAAAGCTAACCCTCTCTCTGCTAAAAGTTTCACAACTGCTACTACTCTACGCAGAACTTCACACCAATATTGTTTTCTTTCCATAAACTGACGTTCCAAGTAACTGTCAACATGACCTGACTTTGCATTACGTTCCCGTGCTTGCAAAATGCAGTTTCGGTGTGCATCACTTTCCTTGTGTCTTTTAATCTTCTCTTGCGCTTTTTTCCAATCACAGAATCCATCAGTATGTGAAAACTTGTCCATTTTACTTCCCATTAGTGTACAATAAAGGCAGTAAATTGATCCCTTTGAAGCACTGTATGACATCCATTTTCGGTGATGGACAGTACCATTAGGCCGGCATCCATAAAACATGGAGTTTTTAAAGAAACGGAAATGTCCATTTGGTTTAGCATGAGAAGGAGTGTAGTAGCGTGATGACTTTTGATAATCGTCAGATTCACTTTTATTTTGACAGGTCTCTAAACCTTGGTTTAGCCAATAATCAACGGAAACAGATTTGATTGGAAACCACTTTGCAGGATCGGTTGATTGGCACTCTCCCAGTCTATCCAGAGCTTGACATTGTTCTGCATTACCTTTCCTCTTTGAAGGTCCACCATATTCCGTAAATTGGAGTCTTTCATTATCACCGCCTTCTAAACGACTAGGTCCACTGTCTTCACATTCAAAAAATACTGTACTCTTCTGAAAATGTTGGTCATTTGTTTCTGTTGAATGTCTGGTGTGACTACTTTCTGGTCCATTATCTTCACATTCGTCATTCAGAGAATTTGAACAAGTTGCCTTGGTAAGCTCCTCATCATGCCGGTCATTTGTTTCTGTTGAATGTCCGGTGTGTATTTCTGGTGTCCTGGTATTCGGTTCAAAGAAATAATTCAACTTCGGTATCTTCACCAAGACTGCATCAGTACTTTGTTTCTTCTCTTTTGCAACTTTGCGCTTTTTAGCTGCCGACGGCAAAACTCTCCTTGGCATTCTGAAGGACTGGAAATATACACTGTGTGTGTGTGTGTGTGTGTGTGTGTATATATACACACACACACACACACACACACACACATATACACACACACACACTATGTTAAAACTACTTACAGCTGCCTGCCTCTACTCCGATCCAATAATCTCCTTCTGGGAAGCTGGTTCGGTCCACAAAGATTTAAAGGTATGATGGCTGGATGTAATATATATCTATATATAGATATATATTAATATTAGTACAGGTACTTGTAAAATGTACAAGCACCTCTGTATAAATCGCATGTAAAATAACGCCATTGGGTATAAGGCTATAAGCATTGACACGCCTACATCACCTACAGCCCACAGTAGGACACTTACAGCTCTCCCAGAGGGGCTCGCCTAGGTTGTCTGCATAAGACAAATCATTACTTACACAAAACTAAACTGTACATTAAAACAATCATCAAAAGGTCACATTAAAATGGGTATTGACACCACACATTAAAACTAGCATTGAAACCGCACATTAAAAATACCATTGATAACGTACACTAAAACTAACAATTATACCGCAAGCTAAAACTAGCAATGGTACAGCGCGCTAAAACTAGCAATGATACCGCACTTTAAAAATACAATTTATAATGCACATTAAAAATAGCAATGATACCGCACATTTAAACTAACATAAAAATGTTAACGTAACACAAATATTGACAATATATGTCTATATTCATATATGTGTGTGTAGCTATGTATATGTGCATAGCTGTGTTATATATATATATATATATATATATATATATATATATATATATATATATATATATATATATATTATACATAATGTACTACAATTTTATTCAAACTTTAATATAACTATACGGCTTCAGTAATTACTTTACTAATGATTAATAAAATATAATCTGCCACTCAATTTGCTCTACCAGCCTAATATTAATGTGTAATGTATATTTATTGAAACAATACTGATAAAATAAGTAATCATATTTAAGAAGACGCCTCACAGTATGATTATTACTTGATAGCCTGATTAAATATGTAAAATGTAGCCAGAATATATATATATATATATATATATATATATATATATATATATATATATATATATATATTGTACTCTTACTGTTATATGTGGCTGCATTTTACATATTTACTCAATAAATACCCATGTAAGGGTTTTCTATATAAATTTAGTTTTAGTATAATTTTTTGGTCACTCACCGTCCGGCTGTATCTCTCTCAAATCTTCATGCAGAGGAGGAGCTGCTGCAGCTGCACATGCGCAGTAGCTCCATTTCGGACATTTTAGGTAGCAGCCACGGTGCTGCTAAGAGTGGCCGCACATCGCGCATGCGTTGGCTGTCAGTTGCTGTCAAACAGCTACTGACAGCTGTTTGATACAGAACAGGTAATGCGGGCAGCGCGGAGGGCCCCCCCGCGTGCGGAGACGGCATGGAGAGAGGGATGTCTGGTGCGATTGCTGTCAGTTGCTGTCAGACAGCAACTGACAGCAGATGAAGTGATACTGGCGGCGGGGGGTTGCAGCAGACTCAGTGTCTCCTACATCTAACTGTTTTTTTTTCAATTTTCTGTTATATTTATATGTAATAATGTAACAAAGTATTTGGACAGTGACAGTTGTGCTGTATAAAATTGTCATCATAGACAAAGTTGTGTTTGTGTTTTTGGGTTTTTGTTTTATAGTTTACATATATTTGTACTCTATATATACATGTGATTATTCTCTTCTTTTGTATAATACTGTTGACTTTTTTTACATGGTTATTGGTACTCCAAATTAATAAAATGTTTTTTTTAGAAAAACAAAAACACAAAACTAATTATTGAGACTGAGTGAAAGAAGCGCGGCAGAAAGCAACTTTTTCTATTACATTTACTCCAACAATGAGAGAGACTTGGAGTGAATATTACCCACACAAAAAGGATAATAACTACGTTCAAACATAAATATGCACTTTATACCATTTTTATGCAAGTGTGTCTTTGTTATTTATGAAAGAAGGAAAATCTATATTCGGCAATAATACACTGTTTTCTTGTTAATACAAATAGTAAGTGAATTTACTTTTAGGTAAAGCTCTTGTTCTTGTTAACTGTTTTTCTTTTCCTTCCAGTGTGCCTGGGCAACCTTACCTGGATGAACCATACCGATTGACCTGTTTTAAAATATTCCTTACTGTCCTCCAGACCCCAAAAATTAACACAGTAGATGAAATAGCAATTTGCAATGTAAGTAAGAGAATCTGCATAAGTGTTTATACTAGGATTAGACACAGAAATGTAAAGCAAGGATATACAAAGAGAAAACACAGAATGGAGCAAGGCTAGGTCTTTTTAAAGTTATAAGACTATTCCCCTTCACTCAGATGCACATCTAGCAGTGTCAAGACATGGCAAATGGATAAAACTTGATCCTTTGTCATTTGGATTAATTACAAGATACCAATATGGCTGAAAAAGTAAATGTTACAACAAAGCTATTTTTTATGTATTTTAGCTATAATTCAGATCTTTTAATGGAAATTAAACCTGCCACTGCCATAGAATCTACATTAGCGCCTTTCCCACACTTAGGACCAGTGGAGATTATGTATCAGTCCCACAGTGGTTAGCTGTTGCTGATGGCCCAAATTACAATTCCAGGTGGAACCCATCTAATGTGTAGATCACTTATTGGACAGGTATGCCCCCCGTGGCAGAAAGAAAATCCCTGTGAAATGATCCTTCAAGTTTCCTGTTTGAAAGCAGGGATACGAGTCTACTAAAAGTACCAGTGCTAGAGTATATTTTTACTTGCTCTTATATAAACTTGGATATTTGACATCCAAGCCTGTGTTATTGCATGTTAAGATGTGGTTTGCCAGTTAAAAGTTGAGAATGTAAATCAATAAAAATGGACGTTTAAAAACTTCTCATGAAATTCACTTCACTTAAAATTTAATTGAGCAGAGTGAAAAATCAAAAAAAGTCTGTGAAAGTGCAAAAAATGGTGAGGTCTATTGTGGTGGAATGTTTATTACTGATCCTGGTAGGAAAACGTTTAAAAACATTAGTGGGCATACAAATAAATCAATAGTGAATAAATTGAACGGACTCCTTTATCAAATATGCCCTTCCCCTCCAAATAGGGGTATCCACCTCCATTACTTAAACTGAAGCCTTGAGAAGTCTTGTGCATCGAAATTGAGGCATACTACAAAGCCATCCATATCTTTTCAATTAAACTTTGTGGAAAGCTTTCATGGAACTCTATAAAACCACTATGGAGTAGAGTCCGCGCATTCGATGAGCCACTATGAACCTGTTCCTCGTGAACATAAGTCAGGCAGTGTCTCAGTGAAGCCACTAATTCAAAGTAAATTGGTAGGCGACATAGTTACTTTTCCCCTATAAGCAATGTGTCTACTATGTGTAAATTACAGGTCTACTTGAAATAAAACTGGCAATGGTCATATTTTAAGCAACTTGATTTTCTTTGATGTGACAGTTGACCTAAGATGTGTATTACCCAAATTGTGCGTTCTTTTTGAGAAGTCATTTGAGCAATATAGCTGCCTTAGTAGGCTCAAAATAGCTAACTATTAATATCCTATAATTTCATTGTAAAAGAAAAAAATATTACTGCATTTTAGTTTAGTTTTGTTTTTAGTATTTCATACATTTATGGGAAACCTTTATTAATCTCTTTCAGTTGCTGCAGAATGCTTTAAAAGGCATACAGTCTATTTTAAATGGTAGCAAAATGTTGTTAATGGAAACTGATCAACTTGGGTCTCTGCTTGCTGTACTCAAGGTAATGTAATATTTTTATTTTATGTAGGGTCAAGTGACAACATGATTTTCTCTTCAATTCTCCATGGCAGCCATTACAATGGGTATGTTCCCTTCTAGTTTAGGTAGACAGTTTAAATAAAAAGGACCCTAGACACTATAATGTAGCTCTTCCTCTTTTTCTGTCTCTAGTTGGGTAGATCAGTTTGTGTTTGTTAATTTTCTGTAGTGCAGGGGTTAGCCTTCATTATTGTTCTGGCGACTCCCCATCCGTTGGTGTAAGTGGAGGACTGGGCTGGCTACCCGTGGAACACCAGTTTGCTACTACTGGGAGCAGATCTGGTGTAGTAATTAAAATTTTGCGCTAGCTCACAGACCTCGGTGGTCTGTGAGTTTGATGCATAATTAGTCACATGGCGCCAATATTGAAGATCAAGCAAAGAGAGGACTCAGAAGAGTTCTCTGTCCTGAAGGAAAAGGTTTTAACACTTTTATTGGGACTGTGCAGCAGCTGGATATTTTCAGTGGAATGAAGTTGGAATCCAACCCCAAACAGCTGAAGGGCACCTGCTCTAGGTAAGCCCCTAAGTTAAGGGAGCTTTGTTGTTCATGCTTTTCACTGTATTTAGTTAGCTGTTAGTAATGTCCTGTCCATTCAGTACTATTGTAGAGCCTGTGGAAAAATAGAAAAAGCTACAACAACATAGCTTGTTGAGTCTGTGATAAACCTTTAATAGCTGAATCTTAAGGGGTTTTTTTGTTCACAAGCCAAGGGGTGCAAATTAGTTTATTATTTTGCACATATGTTAAATACTGGCTGTTTTTTCATGTAGCGCACAAATACTTGATTGCTTTATTTTTACACTGAAATTCAAAGTTGATCTAGGACGTACCCTAACTCTAAATCTGTTCCCACATTTTAAATTTACCTCCTCCTCCAATGCAACATGGTTTTGCCCAGGTGCAAATTTACTCCCTTGTTTTGCTTTTGAATCAGGCCCAATGTCTGCAAAAGCAGCAGAATGGTGGGCAAATTGCAATAAGGAGGGAAAGGACTGGTGGCAGCTTTTAGAGCACTGAGGCAGCGAGTCTCTTCATGTAAGAGCCAATGTAGCTGCTGCCCCTGTCTTCTCCCATTATGATGCCTGAGGTAAAGAATTCCCCTCGCCTCATAATCCTGCAAACTAGATATGTTGTCACAACACAGTAAGGGTGCTTTAAAAAAACACAAAAGTTTAAACGGCAGCAAATGTCACACACCTAGTTGCGCAATTGATTGCATATAATTTTACTGAGAAGTGCATGGATTTTTGGTTCAAAATGTAGGTATCTTGGATTGCAAAATTTTTTGTCGGGCCAATAGGAAGATTGTAGACATTGCTTGAACAGTGCAGGTTATGCTAATGATGAGATTGTTAAAGTGCTCGCCTCTCTCATGATCATCTACATTTATGTAAACGTAACCGATAATTAACTGAGCAGTATGATATTAGTGAAGAGGGCTGTCCTTAAGTAGAAGTAAGGCAAACCTGATGTGACATTTCCACCATGCACTCACATGTATGTGTGTGTATGTGTATGTGTATGTGTGTGTGTATATATATATATATATATATATATATATATATATATATATATATATATATATATATATATATATATATATATATATATATATAATGCAATGCAGCTGTATGTGCTTGTTACAGCTAATCCATTTATCTTATAATGTCTTCCTTTGCTAATAATTGTAGTGGCAGAAGACACCTTTGATTGTATTTTGATTGGAAGATCAGTGCAAAGTATTGTGAGTGTATGAGCAGTGACATTTTTACTTAGGCACACACAATTGGTTGTACTATTCTGCTGTAAATAAGAGAAATATTAAGTAATTACATTGTGGGGTATACAGTCTTTGTTTCCATTTATTTTGATTAACGTATTAATACGTTAAACATCAATATATTAATGGGGCGTGGTTTGGATGCCATGTGGCGTGGACACGCTTTTTAAGAGCTCCATACATTGAGCCTAAAAAATTACTAATCCCCAGGGATTCTCGATCATTCTCCTGCTCCTGCCCACCATTATTACATCTGGGAAGCAATGAAGTAACCTCGGACATCGGTGGAACCCCCGGTTGCACTGCATTTGTATAAAGGAGGCTCTGGCATATCCAACGCGGCACCAACATCTTGCTTCTGCCGCATGGATCCCATCCTTACCCTTTCTAAAGTCCATCCTTAAGTAGCTGGCTGCTTTAGGCAACTTTTGTTTCCCCTCCGTGGGACTTGGCCGCACCTGTATATCATGTCGTCCAGCCTGGTCTTAGGACTTACCTTGGATGAGACGCCCATTCTGGTGCGTGACCCCACTCATGGTGTGGCCGATTAATACCTGGCCTGCCCGGCCTTGTCTTGGTGGAGAGAGGCCTACTTCCAGTCCCAAACCTGCAGCCTAGTGGACACTGTTCCCTCTGGCGACTCGCTTCCGGTGAGGCAGCACTGAAACAGCCTGCCAGAATCTTCACCCATCGCCACTGTCAGCAGATCGTCAACTTGGTCTTGCCCTCAGGTCAGTACAGGAGCCGCATAATATTGCTCTCTCCACTCCTTTACAAATTGGGCTCCACAGAGGGGATTTCTATTCCACCACCCATAATTGACTTCACATGCACCCAGAACATTCCCTATAGATTGGGATTCCCTACTAAAGCTCCTTATCCAACGGAATGGAAGCAAGGTGGTGATACCAATACCGAATAAGTCCTCCGCGAATGGAACGTTCCCATGCAGGAGACAGCTTTGCCAGCTCCTACTTGGGTTCGAGAGGAATGTTTGAGAGCCGCTACATGATGGATGATTTCTCCTTCTCCTGATGTGAACCCTCTTTAAAGGACAGTAGTAGTTTCCCTACATATCTCTGGTTGTCACTATCTGTCCTGATATTTTGATATTTTAGTTAAAAACCTTAGTTTGTCAGATATCTGGCTTTACATTGCCCTGTCTCTCTCTTCTGAGGCACACAACTGTTTGGTTTGGTCCGGTCCTTCCGGGAGATGGGTATGTATGGTGTTTGACGCCGGCTATAGTTTGTTCTATTTTCCTCTTGTACGTATAACAATATTTTGACTCTGAATGTTTTCAACAATGTTTCTCTTTAGGCTGGTTTCCTATAATGTTGCTGCTTGTGCATTGTATATAGTATATTTTACTGTTACATGTATATGATACAATTTGGTATTCTTGTTTAAGTACCCTGGGATCAAGTCACCCAGGTCCACATCCACAACCCCATATTTCTTACACTTTTTTGCCACTCTTTTTCTCTTCCCTGTGGCAAAAACCCTAGTTTCCCTATGGAAACTACTTGTTTCCCCCCCTGCTAGTTCCTTCCCCAGTGTTCCCCAATCCTGCCCCCTTCCCCAAGCACTATGGAGACAATCACTAGGTGCATATACCCCACTGTTCAAGTTATGCTCAAGGTCGTTGCTGATCCCCACCAACCTCCACCATGGTCCAGTTTCTATCTATAAATACCAAGGGCCTGAATTCCCACCGACAAGCGTAGAATTGCTCTCAAATATTTTACTGCACATAAAGCGGATATAGTCGCGGTCCAAGAGACCCATTTGTCCCTGCAGTCGTGTCCCCCCCCCCCCCCCCCCCCTCAATTTCACAACAAGTTACCCCACCTCCTATCTTGCCTGCAGTCCCTTTAAGTGCAATGGAGTGGCTATTTTATTGCAAGCAGTATGTCCTTTTAAATTGGAAAAGCAGATAGCTGACAAAAAAGCCCGTTATCCTATTCTGGTAGGTTCCCTGGGCAAACAGACCATTACCTTGGTTTCCATATATGCCCCAAATTCCCGGCAAATCCCGTTACTGAGACACACTTTTCAAACTGTCCAACATTATTTAATATTATTAAATAATGTTATAATGTAGCTCCTGATCCCAGATTTGATAGATCCACCCCCACTACTGACCGATCACGTTTCCCTGCTATATCTCTAGCCCAAAACTTTGCTCAGCTGCTTACTGAATTTGATCTATGTGATGCCTGGAGAGCGAAACATCCCAGAGAATGAGATTACACATTCTTTTCCCCCATGCACAACTCCTTCTCCCGCATAGATCTCCTGCTTTCTGATAAATGGTCTCCAGTGGGTTTCTAATATCTTGATTTAAGCCCATCACTTGGTCAGACCATGGTCCGTTAATCTGGTGCCTGGAGGCCCCAGCACGGGACTCTTCCCCCTGACCCTGGCGAATGGCTGAGTACATCCTATTGGACACTATGGGTAAACAGGTACTGAGTGATGCGCTAGACTCCTACTTGCAGACTAAAACATCGTAAGGCACCTCAGAATTCACATATTTGTGTGCTTTGAAGGCGGTCATGTGGGGAGCAGCTATACAATCCACAGCTAAAATTAGACGCTTCCAATTAAAGGTGCTTGAATCCTACGAAGCACAGATTGCTGTTCTGGAGCAACGACTTAAGCTCAACCCCTTTGACCCTGGTGTAAAAGCATCCTTGGCCGATCTTTGTAAAAAGTAAAATTCCGTTGCAATGCTGCAAGTTAATGCTATAGCTAGGTTAAATCGTAAGTTCTATACCCTTGGGAATCTGGCGAGAAAACTTTTAGCCTGTAAACTCAGAGGGAAGAATGCCATTAATCGTATTAAAGTTCTTGCAGGCCCCCATGGTACTCTTATCTCTAACCCACCAGACATTGCTAGCCAGTTAGTCGCTTAATATAAGCAGCTTTATAATCTCAGGTTGGATGATCCCCAACCCCACCCTTCTGCTATTACTGTGAATTTCCTGGATTACCTTTACTTACCAGCCCTAGCACTGGATATACTGTCTGGCTTGTGCTCCGCCTGGATGGAGGATGAAGTCCGGGTGGCTATAAAATCCCTCAAGCGCGATAAAACAACGGGGCATGATGGTCTCATAAACAGCTTCAGTCTTGCCTTCCAGGCGGAGCTCAGTCCAGTGCTTAACACCCTGTTTAACAAGGCCACGGAAGATTTTTATTTACCTGAAGAGATGCTGGAGGCAAGAATAGTCACCATCCCCAAGCCTGGCAAGGACCTAGCCCACTGTCGTAACTACAGCCCAATTGCGCTCCTAAATACCGATCTTAAGCTGTTTGATAAGATGATTGCCAACAGACTAAACCCAATCCTGCTGAGCTTAATTAACCAAGATCAGGTTGGATTTGTTTTGGGCAGACAAGCCCCAGACAACACATGCTGGATCCTTAATCTATTATCATCCCATACGACCCTGGCTCAGCCTCTGCTGTTCCTCTCATTGGATGCTGACATGGACGCTCAAGATTGGGACTACCTGATGGCCATCCTTGCCAGGTTTGGGTTTCATGGACTCTTCCAACAATCCAAACCCTCTATAGTTGTCCCTCAGCTAGAGTTCTCAGTAATGGGTTCCTATCGGCCCCTTTTGACAGTACTAATGTAACCAGGCAGGGATGCCCGCTATCGCTGTTCATCTTCGCATTTGCAATGGAACAGATCCGGACAATGCCTGCTATCACTGGCACTAGGAATGGAGACACGCATCCTATGATCTGCTTGTTTGCAGATGATTCCCTTCTTTTCCTGACCGAGCCTGAGACCTCTTTACCCGCCTTGCAGTAAGTTCTCAGAGCATACTCTGAGGCTTCGTATTACAAAATTAATTTTACCAAATCAGAAGCCATGGGAGTGGGAATCTCACAAGACAGTCTTTTCTAACTCCAAACCACTTACAAATTTAATTGGTGCTTTTCATAACTTATATCTGGGGATACATATCCCCAACCATCCTAAGGACCTCATAGACTGTAACTATATCCCACTTCTACACCATGTTATAACACGGACTATACCTCGTGGATGGAGTTTGATTGTCGTGGCTCAGTAGGATAGCAGAGCTTAAAATTATGCTTTTGCCAAAAATCCTGTACTTGTTTAGATCTATACCTGCTTTTGTTCCACTCCAAATAATTAAAGTTTTACGCAAGCGCCTTGTGATTTGTGTGGAGAGGCAGGCGTCCCAGGATGGCCCAGTCACGTCTGTTTCGGCCTAAGTTAAGATGTGGCCTTGCTGCCCTTGACTTGGAACTTTACCAACAAGCTTAGGGACTGGACGGCTCCTCATCCTCGCAAACCATGGATTTCTGTCGAAGCACACGCTGTTTCATCACTTACAGTAGAAGATTTGCTTTGTTTGGAGGAGACGACCAGACCAGCCACAGTGTCCATATTGCCTAGTGTCAAAGGCTCTTTAGCTAGTTGGGATAAGTTGGTAAGGGTAGTCCAGAAGTTTTCCTTTCCCTCAGCCCACCTTTGCCTCTCTGCAGTGACATCTTTAATCCTAGACCTGTGCTTGGATCTTTGGACCTCCCGGGAAGTCAATAGGCTATCGGATCTTTACGAGCAGGGTGTCCTGGTATTCTCCTCTCTTCAGGAGCGCTTCCAGATTCCGGCCTCAGATTTCTGCAGATACCTCCGGCTATGCCATTGGATTCAATCGTAGAAGTCTGGTTTGCTCTTGCTACACTCACCCCCACCACTAGTGAAGCTCTTGATCTATTCAGGTTCCCATGCTTGTGGTATATCAGCCTGGTACCAGTGTCCATTATCTGCTCCTGAGCATAGTAAGCTGCCTGTCCAAATAAAATGGGAACTTGACCTTGGTCACCCCCTAACGGAGGAAGACTGAGAACACATCTTCAAGAATTTATAGGATGTCAAAATGTATTAACCACTCAGAGATGCTCATAAAAATGGTTATATTGCACCCCAAATAAGCTGCATAGGATTTGGCCCACGGTGTCCCAATTTTGTTGGAGGGAGCGTGGGGAGGCCAGATCCCTCTTTCAGGTTTCTGGACCTGCCCCAAAATTAAACCTCTATGGGATGATGTGTTTGATCTAGTTTGACAGGTAAGTACATTAGTAATCGCGCCACAACCAACTTTGGCTCTACTCCAACTATATCCGTCTGACTTCCCAGCTCACCACCACCAATATCCTAATTGCCACTAGAGCAGCTATTGCCCAGCAGTGGAAGAACCCGGCTCCCCCACATCTCTCCAAAGTTATAGCAAAAACCCAGCATTGCTACATGATGGAAACAATTTGCTTCAAGTATTCTGGTCTCATTATTATGTTACTCATTCAGCTGTGACATCGTCCCAAGTCTCAATAGAGCCTCTATCTTTTCAATTTTGATTTATTAAATGCATGATCTCTTGTATGTCTCACCGACCCTGGTCACGCCCCCCCTTCTCTCCTTGCCTCTTCCCTGTAGGTTGTGATTTCCTCTGTCTTGTCTTTTTGGTTTGATGTATGTTTGTGTTGGATACCTGTAGAATATATCTGTCATTTAAACTGCAATTGCCTGTGTATTCTTTTTTTTTTCTTTATTATTATTTTTTTTTTTTTTTTTTTATGAAACCTTTTTGTTAAAAAAATAAATCTATATTTATAATAAATATAAATATTTCTCATTCTAGAAATATATGTTTCATGGACTTCCTGGACTCAATATAGATATGCCATCAGTTTTGTATCCAGCTCCTCTACCCCAGTATGATGGAAGATCACTTACAAAACCAGAGCAAACTGAGGGAAGCACAGTACGACCAACCTGGGTAAGTGACATTCTTTGGAGGGACCTTATGTGACAAAACATTAAGAATGCTGTCATTGCAATCCTTGCTATACAAATATAGTCCTTTGGCTAGCTAAAACGGTTTGTTGATAAGAAGATGAAAAAATTGCTACTAATGTCAGCATTATGATGTTAGGACACTTGCAGTTCCTATTTGTGTGCTACCATCCTCCCTTCCTTAAGCCCATTTGCACCTTCACAACCTCCCCATATTGAGCACTGTCTGGGTTTTACCTGCACTTGTGCACTGATTTATAATTTGGTTCTAGGGCAACAGCCATTATTATCATTAGTAGTTGTCGTATTATTATGCTTTATAAAGAGACAAAATATTGGATAGCACTGTACATTCTGAGGAACATTATAAATAACATACAAGAGGGCAGTAATGGCTTAAGTATATATTGTCCCTCACAAAATTTGTGCTAAGGAGGCAGAATAAATATTGTAGTTGATGGTGGGGAAAGTGACTACAATGAGGTGGATGCATTATAAGCCACCACTATTAATCAGCCATTGTCTACTGTCCTTTCTGTACAGCTACTGGTGGTATGGTGTATACAGTAGAAATGAGAATAGATAGTGGAAGGTGGAAACTTGAAAGATGAGACAGTCACTGTAGACCACTGCTGGCAGCCATGACTGTCCTTTATTCTTAATTGAACCTCCTTCCTATTCTGGGTCTGGAAAAGACTTTAGCTCCTGTGTTGCATAATCGTACAATGCAGCCGCTCATGGTGACAGATGTCCCTGAAACATCCAGTAAATTAGTGTACAGATGAAGATTTTGGCCGAGAGTAAAACCTTCTGTGGCTGGATCACATAGAAATAACATGGGGAACCATCCACAGCAACTTTGATCTGAAGAAAGAGGTCAGGCGTACCAGCCCAGGTGTCCAGCAAGGGAATGCACTAGCAGCAAGAATTACCCAGAAGAAACCGGAGCTAAGCACCGTTGAAGAAGCCTAGTGGTGGCAGCAGAGCACCTCCTACTTTGTTTAGAGGGACACAATTAGGATAAAAGGGGATGATGTCCAGGCAAACACAGCCGGTCACCAGCACCACGACAGGGTGGCATAGAAGGTACATCCTGTCACACCCTCCTCTTGGACTGTACTAGGTGCCATAACATTTTATTCACGTTCATTAAGTTTGCATAACATGTTGCCTTATATGCTAGTGATAGTAACTTTTGACTGTGATTTACTGGCCATTTGGGCTGTGTAATGTGCTGGTAGCTGTATTAGGAGTAGATGTTTTATATTCATAAACGTGTATTTATGTTTAGCAGGCTTTTTAAACTCTTATGCACAATTAGTTGTTTGTTCTTAAGTGTGTTCAGGGTAGCTTGGTTTGATATGTCCTCTTTTACTGGTATATTTGAATATTTACATGCACAGGATAAAAATGTGGTTAAGGATAATGAGTTTAGAAAATTAGGTTGTGCATTAAGTACATTGAATTAAACCGCTTTAGTGAGGTAGCACATCTTAATACTAAATAATTGCATTAGATTGCAGCTGATTGGACCAGCTGCACCTTAAAATTTTCCTGCTGAAAGAATATACTAAACCATGTGAATTTGGGTTAATTACTGGGGTTATATTATCCCATATTTCTCGTTCATCCATCGTAGACACGGGGTATAAATTATGGGGATCCTTGAGGTCGGTTGTCAACAGCATGGAACATGATGTGATCATGGTGTCCATGGATATCAACGATGTGCACTTACGTTCCAATATGGTACAGACACCAGTGTCTCAGATTTGTTGTTCAGTCCCATCACTGTTTGAGGCCCTACTCTTCAGCCTTGCGACAGCACCAGAGGTAATCATATCGGTGATGGTGTCCCTTTTCAGATCTAGAGGATTGACTGTCATCCCTTACCTAGACTATCTGTTGTTCAAGGTGAAGTCCTTGGCCTTGTTTCAGGCTCATGTTCAGGGGACAGCACACATTTTAAGAGCTCACGGTCTGGTATCAATTACAGGAAATCCAACATGACCCCTTCCCAGTGGATGATCTTTCTGGGGCTTTTATTCAACACCCATCAGCTCAAGGTGTTCTTACTAGAGGGTAAGATCCTCTCTTTACAGGGATTGGCGAAGTCCCTGTTAGCTCACTGATGGCTGTCTGTTCTTCTGTGCATGAAAGTCCTGGGGAAAAAAAATTCTATCTTTGAAGCAATGCAAGTTGCATATTGCCATTCAACGGCATTCCGAAATGAACTGATTTTTCTCTTTCATCCATCTGGGGGACACTGCTTAACCATGGGGGGTTGAGTAGGGAGGGGAGGAGTCTGGCACCTAAAGAGTTAACTTTCTTCCTGCTGACAGCATATCCCTCCTACCAATTCCCCACATACCTCAGTTTGAATTGGGTGCCCTAGGAGAAGGGCTGTGCATCAGAAGAGCTCCTCAGTGAACGCTGTTAACTGCTAATAGGTTTTTTCTTTCTTTTCAAAGTTTGTTTTGTTGATAGCAGCGAGAGGCTCTGTTTGCAACAGAGCTGACTCGTGGGAGAAGCGCCTGCTAGCGGGGGCGGCCCGCAGACAGAGGACGGAAAGCGCTTCTCAAACAGCGGGAAGCAGTCGACAAGAGACTCTCCCCGCTGATAGCAGAACGGGCGCTGCCATTAGGCAGAAAGCGCCATTACTGCTGCCATTCCCCGGGAGCCAGCTGGAGTGTACCAAGTCCCCTCCTATGGGAGGATAGGGGGAGCTTGAGGATGGCGCGCTAGGGATAGCGCTGTGCGGGGAACGCACTCTAACAGGATTTCCCCTAAATACAGAAAGGGCAGATCGCTGATAATGAAAAACACAGAAGGAGATTCCAGTGGTAGGGGAATGTGTTTGAGAAACACCTCCCCCCCCCCCCCTGCTGAGTGAGTATGTGGAAGATCCCTTTTGGCGCCAAAGTTCAAAAGGAGGACAGATGCAGCAGTCATTTGGAGAGAAGTGCATTGCTGACACATATCTTCCCCGCTAAGTATCACTTGGTTCTTCTGTGTATGCATGTGTATTCTAAGACAATGAGGTGTTGAGAGAACTGTGTTTAAGGAAAACTATAAAGCTCTCCAAACCTGTATTATTTAATCAGAAATACTATGATATGTTAAATAACCTAGTCTGTATTTTCTGATAAAGGTTATGGAAGTGTTTGGGCGTGCCAAACATATTGTCTGTTCCAAATGTAATGCTAATGGGCCCAGGTGTTCTGTGCTAATTGCAGTCATTACTGAAAAACCTGCTGCAGCCTTTCAGCTTGGCTAATTATACCTTATACTCTCTATATAGAGGAAAAGGAACAGAAATACTATCTTTTGACTGGTTCATAGATGAATATGTACCTGTATTTTGCGGTGTGGTAGCAAAATGCGAGAAAGATAAAGCAACAGGATTTCACCTAAGTAGAAAGGGGAAATCGCTGTTAGCAGAGACACAGAAGGAGAGTCCAGTGGTTGGGGAATGTGTTGAGAAGCACCTCTTCCCCTCCCCTGCTGAGTGAGCACGTGGAAGATCCCTTTTTGGCCAGAGTTCAAAAGGAGGACAGATGCAGCAGTCATTTGGAGAGAAGTGCATTGCTGACACATATTTTCCCCGCTAAGTATCACTTGGTTTTTCTGTGTGTATGTGTGCATATGTATACATGTGTATTAACTAAGACTATGATGTGTTGAGAGAACTGTTGTTTAAAGAAAACTAGAAAGTTCTCCAAACCTGTCTTATGTAGTCAGAAATACTATGATATGTTAAATAACTTAATCTGTATTTTCTGATTTCTGGGGAAGTGTTTGTGTATATGAGACGTGATTCAGTTTTCTTTTACTTATGATGGCAGATAAAAGTAAAACAAAGTAATGTTAAATTAACAGGTGAACGGCTGGATCAGGGGGGGCTCTGCTGCTTGCACTGTGGCTCCTATGAAACTGCAGCCTAAAGACAGCTCCATTCGGACGGTAGAACCCCCTGAATGGGCGGCTACCCTGTCACAAGGGGTTGATACCCTTGTTAAACTGTTATCAAAACCTGTAGAGATCCCATCTACATCAGTGGCTTCTCAGGGTATAAGAGGAGGAATGACAGAGGAGTCATTTTCCCCAGGAGTCAGATTAAATCCCTCCCCGGCCCTCCTAGGGGGATCCCAGATAGGAGAGGTGGGTTGGTCAGCAGTGGCTAAAGGCCTGGACCGACTTAACCAACTTCTGGAGAATCCCAGACATAAACGTAGTATTAAAAGACGTAGACCAGCTAAGGCGCTGTGGTCAGTGTCTGACTCTGAGAGTTCCTCAGAGGAGGAAGGGGAATGGGTGGACGATTTAGACTTGTCCATAATAGAGTCAGAAGGAAACTCTAGACACCAGGGTATGGACGATCTGGTTAAAGCAGTTCGTCAGACCCTGGGATTTGTTGAAGTGGAGGAGACGCAGTCCTTGGACCGGTCTCTTTAAAAAAGCGTCTAAACAGGTGGTCAGGTTCCCTCCCTCAGCTGAGTTGAGAGATATGGTAGAGGCCTCTTGGAAATATCCAGATAAAAGGTTCTCTATGCCAAAGAAGTTTGGCTCGTTATATCCTCTCCAAGAGGAGGATATGACCCGTTGGGAACAAGTGTCGAAGGTGGATGCGCCTGTGGCGAGATTGGTTCGCCAGACCACACTACCTGTACCTGGGTCAGCGGCCTTACAGGACGCGACCGACCGTAATTCGAATCCCTGCTGAAGTCGGTCTTCTTGGCCGCTGGTACTAGCCTCAGACCAGCATTATCTGCTACCTGGGTAGCTAGGGCTATGGAAGTCTGGGCAGGGCAGTTAGAGTCCGCTCTGCAGGATTCAGATCTTCAACCTCTGGCCATGCAGCTGAAGGAAACAGCAGGCTACGTATATGAAGCGACCCACAATTCGGCCTCCATGTCATCGTCTATTTCGGCTACAGCTATAGTAGCTAGAAGTACTTGGAATGCGGATTCAGAGTCAAAAAAGGCGTTAGAATCCATCCCGTATACGGGTGGGATGCTATTTGATCCAGAGTTGGACTCCTGGATTTTACAGGCTTCAGGGGGTAAGAAGACGTCCTTGCCTGTAGATGCTCCAAAACCTAGGGCTAAGCCTAGGTTTAGCTCTTTTAGACAGCCTTTTTACGGGGGCGGGTCTGGCAGAGGCCAGACTACCAGTTCAGGGGCCGTTGGAACCAGGAGACAGTCCCGTAGAGGAAGGTCATCCTTTGCCCCTGCAGCAGGAAAGGCCCCTTCTGCTAAGCTGCCGGATAGACCAGCAGCATGACTACCACCCGCCTCTGGTCACAGAGGGTGGGGTGGAAGGACAACTGCTTGGGTTCGCCCAGCAGTAGACAGAGTCCTCAGCGGACAGGTAGGTCCAGGATATCATGATAGAATCATGGGGCCAGTTTGTCTCAAGTTTTCATTAACTGTATTCCTCACTGTCCTTAGTCAAGACTGAGAGAGCTCATGGCTGCCTATTGGCTTCGTTTAAACAAAGCTATACAGGTTTGGAGGTCCGGGGCTGAACCTCTGGAGTGTTATAGGGTCACAGGGAATCCCTTGTCTAAGAATGAGTTTCTTGGGACTAGTAAGGGACTTAGCACACAGCAGAATGTTTCCTCCACAGGACAGGTTAAGGTCCTTGATGGAGTGGATAGGCAGGGTCCTGTCAGGCAAGAAGCTGTCAGTACCCAGGTCTTTGGAGCTGCTAAGAAAGATGGTGACATCTTTCATGACCCTACCCTACGCATGGATCCACCCCAGATGTCTTTGGTGGGACATTCGGAGGAAGCAGGCAGGGGCCTTCTTTTGTTGGAAGTACCAGCGGAGGAAGTAAGTCCTCAGCGGGTGGTTGTTGGAGGACAACCGAACAAAAGGCAGGGAAGTCCCAGAGTTCTGCACAAGATCAAGAGATTCACTGAGAGTGCAGTGGACGTCCTAACAATGCCAGTCTTTCTGGTAACTCCAGTAGGGCTACGGAGCCATCTACTGACCCTGGGACCGTTCTTGCATCTAAATCTGAACCGGCTGAATTTGATGGCAGAGCCTTCGAATCCAGTCTGTGGAAAGCGAGAGGGTTCTCGGGGGTGTGGTAGGCACCCTCCTAAATGCCAGGAAGCCAGTTTCGGCCAGGATCTGCCACCGCATCTGGCATGTATATATAAAATGGTGTAAGAAGAGGGCTTACAATTCTAGATCCTTTGGTCTGGCTAGATTTCTGCCTTCTTACAGTGTGGTTTAGAGGCGGAGCTTAAACTAGGAACCTTAAAGGTTCAGGTATCAGCTTTGTCAGTGTACTTCCACAATAAAAATGAGGACAGAGCAGTTTAAGGACTATTCCGTCCTTTCTCCCTAAGGTGGTCTCAGGTTCCATATTAATCGGGAAATGGTTGTTCCAGTGTTCAGAGAGGAGCCTCCGTCTCCTGGAACGTGAACAAATAAATGTTGGACGTAGTGAGGGCATTACGTATATGTGTTAAGAGATCTGCAAAGATACGTAAGACAGATTCTCTATTTGTATTATTTGACTTTTCTAAGCGGGGATGGCCAGCATCTAAGCAAACTATTGCCAGATGGCTTACCCTGACTATCAGGGAGTCTTATGTCCATATTTATCTCCCTGTGCCGAAGCGTATTGTTGCCCATTCTACCCGTTTGGGGCGTCTTGGGCGGCACGGAATGGAGCCACGGTGGACCAGTTGTGCAGGGTAGCCACCTGGTCCTCGGTCCATACCTTTACGAAATTCTACCTATTTAATGTATTGCGTCTGGGGACGCCTCCTTTGGCCGTAGTGTTCTACGTGCAAGGAGATCAGAGCGGTCCCACCCTTCAGAGGGATTGCTTTAGTAAGTCCCCATGGTTAAGCAGTGTCCCCCAGATGGATGAAAGAGAAAACAGGATTTATAGTTACGATAAATCTTTCTCTGAGTCCATCTGGGGGGACACTGCGGTCCCCCCCTTTTTTGTTGTTTTTCTTTTCTCTCCACTCCCCCCTCAGTTGAAGGGGTGTATCTTGGTTGATTGGCCTCTTGTCCTAGGGCTTTGGTAATCAAACTGAGGTATGTGGGGAATTGGTGGGAGGGATATGCTGTCAGCAGGAAGAAAGTTAACTCTTTAGGTGCCAGACTCCTCCCCTCCCTACTCAATCCCCCATGGTTAAGCAGTGTCCCCCAGATGGACTCGGAGAAAGAGAGATTTATCGTAAGTATAAATCCTGTTTTTGAAGTGGAACAACTCTCACCACCTCTTCACCAAACAGACCTTTCAGACTGTCTAAAAGTGCTTCTATATCTCCATTGTCGGCTGAGAAGCGACAACCTCTCACCCTTTTGCCATCTGGGACTGGACTCTGGTGACAATACATGCCAGTCTTTGAGGATTGGGGGGCATCATGCTTCAGCACAGATTCTAAGTTCTTTGGACTAGTCCTAGTTTCCAATAAATGTGCTGGAATTTAGGGGGGGGGGGGTCTTAAAACTTTTAGTAGATGCTATGTCGGTTGCTTAGGATTTCCATATGATCTATCTTTTACCCCCCTCCCCCATGATGCTTCTGAGGGTGGTAAAAATGGTAAAGAGATGGTGTTTAGGTCATTTTTGTAGCACCAGACTGGCTCAGAAGATCTTGGTACACAGACATCCTAAGCATGGCAGAAGGCCTGGCGTGGCACCTGCCTCTAAGACCCGACCTGTTAAGGATGGACCGTTCTACACTAAGGTTTGCCTTGGATTAGATTTAAGGATTTATTCCAGCAATGGCCACAGTGTTTAGAATATTTACATCTCCTGGTGTGAATTGAACAGAATTCCAATTGGAAGGTTTAGGTCTTCGCCCTTTTTCTTTCAGAGAAAACTGTCTTGACATCCAGACCTTCTTGAAGGGAGTGATGTCTGTGCAGTCTCCATACATCTCCCTGTTTGCTCCATGGGATCTCAACCTGCTAACAGCTTTGCACCTTCTCTTTTGGCTGTCTCCACAGCTAGGAGGGATACGGAGCTGAGAGCTCTGCCTTGTTGATCTCCATTTTCATCTTCCATGAGGACAGGGCTGTGCTTAGAACCAAACCTTCCTTTCAACACAAGAGGCACCAATAAAATTTTGTGATTCTGGTCTCCTTGCTCTCTGGATGGGGTTAGGGCTTTGAGAACCTGTCTATATAGGACTTGAGAGTTATGCAGGAATAATGACCTGTTGGTCCTTTACAATGTCCTCTAGAGGCAGACAATCGCCAGGTGGGTTACTTGGATAATTTGCTAGGCACACCTAGCAGATTCCATTAGGAAGCATACTTCTTATTACCAGGCTTCACTTTGGTACCACAAATGAAATAATTTGCACTAGATGTAGACATCACCCTACTAATCTTTATTGGCAGCACTTCAAACTATATAATGCTTTGGGTAATTTCCTGGTCTAAAAATTATATTCCCTATTGATATATATAACCACATAGTTTGCTATGCCCCCTCAGTTTCTGCTGGTGTGGGCATATTTTTTGTTACATACCTGGGCAACATATAAAATTAAACTTTGCACGGTTTGTGGACCTTCTCAAGAGAGAGGCTGAGCATTGGCAGTCTCTCTCACTAACTCCTCCAAATAGAGATTAAGAAGATATCTCTTCCACAGCTGATATGTCATAGCAACTCCCCCCACTTCCTACCACAGTGGCCCACCAAATCCACTAAATTTTTAATTTTCATGGGATCATAAATGCCTATGACGAACGGTCACTGCACTGCACCACCCCAGATCAGGGGAGGCCTGGGAGTCCTAAATAAGTGCAGGTATTACGTGGCTGCTCTGATTCAGCAACTAGTGACATGAGAGGTGGATGTTAGAGGGAGCTTGAGGGTTCCACAAGATCCTCCCAGAATTAAGCTACATTTAATGGACCACACTTGGTCGAGATGGGAAGTCCTTTCTTTGTAAAATGATCTATTACCCTACAAACAAAACTACAAATACTAAAATATAAAATAAAATAAAAATTGGGCATAGTTTTAGTATATTATTGTTAAATTTTAATAGAATGTATAGTATCACAAAATTTAGCTACAAATAAAAAAAGCAAAAAAACAAATAGCCAAATAACTTTTTTTTTTCTTTAAAAGATACTTTCAATTGCCTTGCACCATTCCTGTACAGTGGGACCTGGGAGGGATGCAAGTCTGGTTATTTCTGCTAGAAATCATAATGTTTTTAAAGGTCCACGGCCTAAATAAACCTCCACGCTGAAGTGGTAGGAAGATTTTGGGTAGGTTTGGGGAGACACTGACTGACTGACTAAAAGCCCTTGGGAGCTCTCTGTGGTATCGGTAGAACTAGATTACTTGACAGAGGTATTTAAAAGGTTGAAGGGATGATGGAGGACGAAGTGGTGCAGAAGCCTTGGTGGTGCATCGGGCATGCCTGTAAAGTAAGCCAGCAGATGAGTTATTGGCTTGTGTACTGACATCTTCTAACTTCACTAAGAGGCCCCAATGTGATCTATTATGAATGCTGAACAGCAGTATTTTTGCAATTTTGCCACACATGAATTCATTAATGTGTGTTTGTATATAACAAGTTTACTTTATTACAGAAAAATAAGTGAGGGGACGGTAACTGAAGTAACAAGTATATATTTTTATACTTAAGAAGTAGTAACACCTGTGGTTGATGTTAGCAGCGAGTCATACCTTATTTAACTGTAGTGATTTATAATTGCCGCAGAAGCCATAATGCATTAATGCGTAAAACCCACTTTGGTGCTTGGGGTTCTGGGGTGCTATGGAATTGAGAAGACTTTACTTTTAATTACTTATAGAGGTGTTAACTGTGGGATGCTGTGATTTGTTTTATTTCATGTAGAATAAAAAGAAGAAATTCAGAGGTAAGCAAAAGAAAGGTCGACAGGAAGAAGAGAAGAAGGATGAATTGGTGAATGATTTGACACCGGCAATGGAAAAACTTCAGTTGTGTGTAGAAGATCCAAATTACAGTCCCTATTTGGGGCCACAAAAGTCAGCAGGAAAAACTATAGGGAAGGATCCAGCAGCTTCACCTTCTTCAAGATTTAAGAAACTAAACAGCAGTGACTCCGAATATTCAGATGCAGAAGGTGGTTTGCAGAGTAAAATAAGGTCGGGAGTTTTTCTGGTTTTTAGGGAAATTTTTTTTCAACTTTGTAGCATCAAAATTCAGATCGTCATAACTATATTTTGCTAAAATATGTTTGTCCTTTATAGTAAGAATGCTACTAATTAATATGGAAGTGGTTGAACAATAACATTTAGCACGCTATGCATATCTTTTTTTTGTTTTTTTTGTTTTATGTAATTGCAGTATTCATAGGGTTAGAGTTTCAAAAAACATTATCGGTAGTCTGTAATTTAGTGCCTTAGGACTACAAAAATTCTAGCCCTTCATTACAATAAAATAATGGAAATTTTATTAATTCATTCCTGCAGGTTTTCCTTATGTCCATTCAATATATATATGTGTGTGTGTGTGTGTGTGTGTGTGTGTGTGTGTGTGTGTGTGTGTGTGTGTGTGTGTGATAATTTGCTACCACACTGCCATACTTTTGTTTCGATTTTTTTTTTTTTTTTTTTTTTTTTAAATCCAAACACAAATTAGATGATTTCTTTCTCTTTTATGAGGATAATAATTCACCCCACCCTAGATGCACTTTTATCTTGGCTTCCTTTACCCCCCCCCCCTTCATTACTTTTATTCTTTTCTTCTACAAACTCAGTCCTCTCTTCCCCCACTCCCCACCCCTTCCTCAACCTCTCCACCCTCCTGTCCCTTCCTCTTCCTATACCGATACAGAAAAATCCAAAAACATGGTACCTACCCTGGCCTAGACTTCGGGGCTAGATTCAGCCAGTCAACTGTGTTTAACTATTGCAATAAGCTATTATGGTCCACACGACCTATTCTATGAAGATACCTAGTAGCACATGTTTAAGCTCTATTTTTAGTTTTCATAAATTGTGTGTGATAATGCAACCTTTCTTTAGATGTCCAATATCTAATTCCAATTGTTCCTCCTTTATGTACCTGTTGTTGAAAATGAACAGATTTAAGAAAACAAAGAATAATCTCCCTGCTTTAATAAGCAGTGACTAATGAGAGCAAAAAGGAGAATCAATCAATCCATAAGTGCTCATAATCTTGTTTTTTGTTTTTTTTGTTTTGTTTTTTTTTTCTTTTAATTGTGGAACATCCTCTGATGATCTCAATCTGAATATCTGTAGCTCTGCTGAACATATATGTTGTGCTGATAAATATAAAAGATCTTTGATCACGTTTGATAGCAATATAAAATTCATCATAGAAATGTTTGTATTTTTCTCTCGCTTCATAAATCTTTTTTTTTATCAACAGCATGCAATTCAATATGTGCATAGAAAAGACATTAAGTCAGAGAAAAACAGACAGAGGGCATTACATTTGACAGTGCAACAGTTTCAAAGTGTCCGTAGTAATGGGCCCAGAGAGGCAGGAAGGTTTCACCCATATTGCTTCACTTCCTTTTAGTGGAGATACATGTCATTGTTTTTTTTTTATTTGTTTATTCCTCTTTATTTTTCTATTCTATTTTTTTTCTTGGAAAAGAGGGGGAGAGGGAGAAGGAGGAGGGTAGCTGAGAAGGAGTAAAGAAATAGGAGGGGTTCAGTGTGGCTCCATGAGGTGATGCGTCCTGCTCATTAACCTCCTTGGAGCTCAGAAAAAGCAAGAGGGTAATGGGTCCCCCAAAAAATGGGTAAGAAATGCCCTTGGGGGGGGGGGCAGTCTCTTTCTCCGCGTGGCATATTAGGTGCAGAAATAAACGGTTAAAGAAAAATATGAAATTCACATGTTGTAGACAAGTGGAGCTTTGTACTGGGTACTGGCAATAAAGAATGGTAGAAGGAATACTTGGGGTCCCACATGAGATTTTGTCATGGAGGGGACTGGTGATATATTCCATTGAGGCTACGTACCACACATGAGACACTATGCTCTGGAGGGCGGAAGGACTTTCAGTCCTTCGCTATCTGCATACGCGTCGTGGAACAAACATGTTGTACCAGCTTATTACTGTGTTTAGTTAAAGATTTGATTGGGGAGCACAACAGCATGACCATTGGATCCGGAATTACCTCCATGTCCAAAATTCTGGTGATGAGAGCAGAAACCTGAATCCATAAATTGGAAATGCTAGGACAAAGCCACCAAATATGAAAGAAAGACCCCACGCCCCCCACAGGCCCTCCAGTACAGATCTGATGTACCCGGATAAATTTTGTCGTCTCGTTGGTACCATATACCACCTTGTATAAACTTTGTAAGTGTTTTCTCTAATTGCCGTATTAATGGAGATCTTGGAGATCCTTAGTCTGAGCTGGGACCATGTCTGCTGATCCAGTTTTTTCTGGGTTTCAATTTCCCATGCAGCCTCAAATGGTTCAATGGGGTCAACTTCAGGTTTCAGGAAGGTGTGGTAAATAAGGGATGCCAATCCTGGTGCTCCAATCCGGTATATACAACTCCTCTCAAAAGCTGTTGGCTTACGCAGTTTAGTTGTTTTACATTGGGCTTGTATAAAGCCACGTATTTGAATATAAGCGTAGTACAAGGATGAAGGAAGGCCTGTCTTCTCTCTCAGATCAGGGAAGGTCTGTGGGGCATATTCACCCAGTATGTGGGTGAACGGAATGATGCCAGCTTTCTGCCACAGTGATGAGTATGAGGCAGAATTACCTGCCGAGAAATCTGGGTGGTGCCATAGTTGCGTGAGGGAGGAGGGGAGTGTTGTGAGTTTCCATGTTTTGTGAAGCTTGTCCCATAGAACAAGTGCAAATTGATTAATGGAGTGAGATTAAACTGCGGCCGGTCTTTGAAATCTCTTCCCTGGCTTCCACAGGGAAGCGATTTCAAAGACGGGCCCATCTCCTATTCCCTGGGGCTGACTGCCAGGAGATAATATGGCTAAGGTTGACCGCCTGATAATAGCATTCAAAAAGTGGTAGTCCATACCCCCCAGAGTGAGAGGACTTGGCTAGACAGGATCGTTTGTGCCTCAATTATTTTATTTGTACTCTTTAGTGATTTGGATCCCTAAATAACGCAGAGCCTTTGGGCGCCATTGAAAAGTGAACGAGGATTCTAGCGCAGCATTAACTGAACTAGAGACTTGAAGTGACAGAGCCTCTGATTTGGAGTTATTGATTTTGTAATCTGACAGGGAACTATATTCCGCCAATTCCTTGAGCAAATTCGGGAACGAGATTAGAGGTTTGGGAAGCGTAAGACGTCATCAGCAAATAAAGATAGCTTGAAATGGCGTGGCCCTATTTGAATCCCAGGTATATCCAGGTTTTGTCGGATAGCTGCTGCCAGAGGCTCAATAAATACAGCAGTGGCAATAGGGGACACCCATGGCTCGTGCCATTGCTCAAGGGGAAAGCAGATGACAATGAGCCGTTGGTCAGCACTGTTGAAGGAGGGCGATGATATCGAGCCAGCTCAAACCGTAATGCCTGAGTGTGCAGAACATGAAAGGCCATGAAAGCCTATAAAAGGTCTAAAGCCAGGACGACTGTGGGATTTTGTGTTGTATAACATGTGCAATAATGTCTATTGTGCATCTAGTGTTGTCCAGAGCTTGCCTAATGGGGACAAAGCCCACCAGGCACCAGCCCACCAGTAAAGTCAGTGATACCTCAGTTTAGGGAAGAGATTTGTTGGGAGGACCGTGTGGGCAAGGAACACTTGTCTAAGTAAGTATATTACCTTTTTTTGTCCCTGAGAGAGGTGATTGAATGGGTAGCCTGTTTCGCTCTGTCTATTGGCCAAAAGTGTGTCTGCTTTGTCCCCCTTCTCAAAGAAGGTGTGGTTAAGCCAGCGTAGTTGACGTTCGGTTTTCTGCATGAATCAATTGGATTTCCCCGCTAATTTTTTGTGCACATTTAAATAATGTGCGAAAATTAGATTGTTTATGCAGTCTTTAAGTTGGGCAGACAGTTTGAGTATTTCAGAACACTTCTTCTTGCGAGATGCAAATTGAATAATGTCTCCCCGAATTACTGCTTTATGGGCTCCCAGATGGCGATCTGGACCTCTGAGTTTGAATTGAGGTCAAAGAAATTTTTGATTGCTACAGAGATATTCTCCTTGGATGTAGGTAATTTGAGGAGAGTCTCATTAAGCTTCCAAGCAATTCTTCCTCGGGGATTATGAAAGAGGTCGATCGAGAGTGGTAAAATAGAATGGTCGGACCAAGTGTTAGGAAGGATGTCAGCCTGCTTTATGTGCTGAAATGTGTGTACAACCCATAAGCATATCAATCCGGGAATAGGATTGGTGGATATATGAGTAGAATGTGTAATCTCTGGATGAGGGGTAGAGCGCTCACCAGTGTCCGGCCTCAGTCACCTGCTTTTGTAAAGTTTTTGTGTGTGGGGATGTTGAGGGGGAGAGTCTGGTAACTGATCTGTCTAGGGAAGGTGACATAACCGTATTAAAGTCACCCCCAGAAGAAGCAGTCCCTTACGTGTGTGGTGTAGCACTGAGAAAAAATGTGAGAAGAAAGTTGTCTGACCTGTATTGGGCGCATAGATGGTAGCAAGGGTTATTTCAAGATGTCCTATCTTGCCCGTTAGGATGAAAAACTGGCCCTCAAGATCAACCTTGACTTCTGACAAGATGAAGAGGACAGAATTATGGAGCAGAATTGCTACTCCATTGTTCTTGGTAGATTGATAGGAGTAGTGCGCCATGGAGTATCTTCTAGAGGACAAGGAGGGAAGGCCGCTCGCCTTGAAATGTGTCTCCTGCAAGAAGATATCACCTTTAAACTTGTGTGGTGTTTGAAAAAGCATGGAATGTTTTTGGGGAGTGTTCAAACCCTTGATATTGAGAGAGAATTGTGAGACATAGCTAGTTTATACGGAGTCAAAATAAACTTAAAAAGGGGGGGCGAAAAAGAAGGGACTGCTAAAGTAGAGAAGTAAGGTCCATAGGTGGGGTGATGCAAGTTATGTAAGCTGTGTGAAGGTAAGGAAGGAAGCGGAGGAGAAGAATGGGAAGGAAAGGAAAAAAAAAAAAGAGGCGAGTTTGGAGTTAGAAGGTCGACGGCAGGGGAGGAAAAGAGGGAGAGGGCATAAGATCTAGCCTCAAAGGCAGAGGGGTAGCCTGTAGGAACAGTGCCTAAAGACCGGGATAACCGTAAACTAGGTGGAATACACCTATATAATTAATAAACTATATCAAGGCACAAGGTATAGGAGTGCTATTAAACGTGCGAGTTTAGAGAGAAGAAAGTATATCATTCCCAGTATGTGTGGGTGCGTGGCCTAGGGAGCCAAGAGAGCCCCCTGCCCGTCTATGATTAAGTAGAAAAGAAAAGTACATATCTATTAAACAACCAGTTATAGCTGCACCTAAAAAAGTGCAGTGGAGAAATTACCTTACAAGATTAAAGAATAAACATTTGCTATTAGACAAAAAACAACTTAACAATAAAGCATAACATTGTGTAAACAGAGGGAAGAATACGTATTTGGTTCCTCCCGTAAAAGCAGTCAGGACTGTAAATCATGGGGGTTGATGTACAGTAGAGCTCTGGGAGCCCTCTCCCATGTCCTATCCTGGGCGTGAGAGGTTGAGCTGGTGAATGAAGTCTTTGCCTTCGTCTGGGGTGCGGATCGACAGTTATTGACCTTCCACTTCGACTACCAGGCGGAAATGAAACCCCCAACGATATTTGTATCGGTTGTCTCTGAGAGTACGGGTCACATATGAGGTCTTGATGTTTAGTAATCGTTGAGGGGACAAGCTCCTGGAACACCTGTATGCGACACCCGTCATAGAGAACATAAGGAAAGTTGCTGACCACAGAGGAGATGATGTCCTTGGTCTTATAGGCTAAAAGACATAAGATCACATCACAGGGAGGATCGGATTCCTTAGGATGATTCCTCAGTGCTCTATGTACCCATTCTATCTGTATGGGGTGATTAGACAGTGTAGTGTCCAGTGAAGAGAAGAATTTGTGTACATATTCTAATTTAAGTGTATACTCCACCTTATTTTCGAGAACTGTGGTTCTTTTGGATATTGTGACCATTTCTTATTTAAGTTCTCCTATGGCCCTTTGAAGGTCTGTAGAGAAGGAGTTAGTGCGGTCCACAAACAGGTTGTGTAATTTGACAAAATCTGCTTAAGTGGAGCGGACCGTTGTACTTTGAGGATCTGGATCAGTTGGGGCCCCTTGGGGGGAGCGAGGAGGGGAAGAGATAGTTGCTTTGTCTTGACAAGAGAAACACTGCGTTATTTCAACCGCCGTACCCCGGCGGCCTCTACCAGTGTTTTTAATCATGTTGAAGGTAAAGTCAAGGGGAACCTGGTTGTTGGGTAGTGACTATGTAGCAGACAGGTGTGGAGTTAACCAGGATGCCCTAGGTGGGCATCAGAGTCTGCAGAATGTTAGATGAGAAGGAAGAGTTCTGTAGATGTTCTGCTGCAAAGTGCGATTCACTTGTCAAATGCAAGACAATGAGGGGGATCGTCCAGCAAAGTGAGAGTCAAAAATGCAATATTGCAGCATAACGTACCCCTGATGAAATTAACCCATAATGCCCTGTGTGTGTGAGGGGCGAAAGGGAAAGGGCACTTAGCTGTGGTAACAGTCATTTTAATGTTGTGCCCACTTTGAGGATAGTGTTTACTGGATGTCAATTCTAGAAGACACGTAGCTGGTGAGGGGTTCGGGAGGAGCGCTGTAGGCAGAGTTTACTGGAGAGGGTTAACTGGGCTCAAGTCAGAACCCTTGTTCGATGTGGTTAAGCTATGAAGTGTGGTCTTGCCAATGGAGCTGCGTGTGTACTGATCGTTAGGTCTCCTTGCAATTGCTCTAGTCACCTTTCCACTTGCCTGCACTGGATAGGATACAAAATCGCCTCCCCTGCTTTGCTGCGCTCTTTTTTTCTGTGGCAATTTTAGTTTACTTTCTTAGCAGTACCAGATCCTGCTTCAGGAGAGCTGCAGCGTAGGGATATTCAACAAGCGTCCCATAGCGCCTTTTACATTGTTTTCTTTATTTTTCTTCTCCAAAATACCCCACAGTCGGTTTATGAGGGGTCTGCAGTGACGAGTAGACCATCCGAAACCTTTGGTCTCGATATAAAGTGCCGCGAAGCAGATTTGGTGAACAGATTCCCAGGTCTCAGTAGGAGCTCTAGATATGAGCGGCCATTTGTGTCGGCTCCCAAGCCACGCCTCCTTGTTTGTTTGTTTGTTTTTTATAATGGACATTAGCCTCAAAAATGTAATTTTCTTAATTGTGTTTTTGGCAGGCTATTTGTGCAAATATCATGTTGATGTTTTGTTGTAAATTAAGATAGCATGTTTTCTTTGAACAGTTTTTGCCTATTTACAGATATCGGAGTTATAACTCTGATAATAAAGATGTGGGTCAGAATGTTGATACTGCCTCCCCCTTCTTCCTCCCATCTCTCCTTTCCTACTTAACTTTCATACAACCACACAGATGACAGCAGTTCAAACCAGGTGCAGTTCATGATAATAAGCTTGCAATAATAATAAATACCTGGGAAGCTTTCTGTAAATTAGAGGCAGGAGCCAAATAAGACTAGTTTATGACTGTGAGCTTTGGGTATATAGATAAGCATTCTGTGCCCAAGGAAAATCTGTTTATATTAATTTACAACAAAAAAGTAACGGATAAAGGTGTGCAAAATTGTTCTGAAAGCCAATCCGGTGGTGTGTTACAGCCAGTCTCGGTCAGGGAATTATACATTATATAACTTTCACAAGGGAGAAAATAAGTGGGTGGCACAGACCTCCCCTTTAACTACTAAAATTAGATTGTTGCATCAGATTAATTGTGTCTAAGAGGCAAGTCAAACTGCACTAAAACACCGTCTACACCAATTGAACTGCACTAAACACACAATACTACAAAACATATGCATACATTGCACTAAAATGCAGACACATACATGACATATTATCCACTATGCACACTTTTTTTTTTTCTTTCCAGAATTATGGTACAAAATAATCATCTACAGTAAACACATTTAGCAGAGGACAAGGTGCTCTGACAGCCAATAGCTCAGAATGGTAGACTCTCCAGAACCCAAGGAAACAGTATAGCAAGTATGAGGTTAGGTGAATGCTAGACTCTAACAAATGAGGTCTCCATTTTCCCTTTGTCACCTCAGAATAGGGGTTATATTAGTTACTAGGCACTAATGAATGTGGTTTGAATTGGAAGGATCACAAACATATGGTCTGCATATACTAAGTCCAGGAGAATGGGCTCTGCATTGTAAAGGGGGTCATCAGAATTTGATCTGTATTATCTTATGATAGAATAAACTATATTGTACGGTTATCAGAATATGGACTTTTCATTGTGTCTGGTCGTCATAAAAATCTCTGGCCATCAGAATATGATCTGTATTGTAATGTGGTCCACAGAGTAGGCTCTGTCTTCTACCGTGATCATTAAAATGGAATCTGTGTACTACATAGCGCTCAAAGTATTTTTTTTTTTTTTTTATAATTTTTTATTTTCAGTGGTCAATCAAGAAAATACAGACAGCAAAACGATAACACTGTGTAGCATGCACAGTAAAATCACAACAGTTATTGTGGTGTATCGCATATTAGGAAACCTTTAGACAAAAATGACCGGTTTTTACATTTTTAAAGAGTAATATAAAATGGGTGTAGGAACAAAATGGATTGTGGGGGAGGGGTGAGGGGGGTAGGACCACAAAGATAAGAACTGTAAGTATTTAGAGGATAACTAGGGTGTGTTGAGCCTATAGCAGAGGGGGAGATATGTGTCGGGAAGAGTTAGGGTCATCGCACATGGGTCAGGTCGGAGGACGTGGAGCGTTGAGGGGGGAAGGTGTGTTCCACGGCTAGCCATGGAGCCCAGACTTGACTGAAGACGTGGCCTCTATCGTGGAGGTAGTACGTAATCTCCTCCATGGCGGCCACGTGCCAAATCTGCTTCTTGAGAGCCAAAAGGGATGGAGGTGAGGTCTTTTTCCAATTAAGGGCTATGAGTGATTTGGCTGCTGTCAGGATGTGGGCAGTTAATTTCTTGGAGAATTTGTCCAGGTCTTGGGGAGTGTAACATAAAAGAAATATCCAGGGATCTTTCGGGATAGGAGCTTCAAAAAGGGTATTTAGGAAACTATGGACTGAGTCCCAGAAGGTGGTGATAATCAGGCAAGACCACCAAATATGAAACATCGTACCCCTTTGGCCACAGTCCCGCCAACAGCAGGGCGAGGAAGAGGGAAACATTCTATGGAGTCTTGTGGGAGTGTAATACCAACGGTAATAAATTTTGTAAGAGGTTTCCTTGAGTTTAGTTGATATGGAGCATTTAGCTATCCCCAGTCTCATGTCCTCCCAAGCCTCTTCATCCGGGGGAGGACCAAGGTCCTTTTCCCACTCGTCTTCATGAGGGTTTGGAGAGGGAAGGGCAGAAGTGAGAAGAATGCTATATATTTGAGAAATCATGCCCTTGTCCAAGGGATGTTTTCTACAAAGAGATTCAAATGGAGTAAGGTCCCTAAGAACATAGGTTGGTGGCAGGGATCGCAAGAAATGATTAATTTGGAAGAATTCAAAGGGGCTGAGGATTTGGGACGGGGATTGGGGTTGGAGATCCGCTAGCGAAAGCCAGCGGCCCTGTTTGGAAAAATCTACTGGAAATTTAAGCCCTGCACGAGACCAGTTACGGTGGGTTGTAGAGGCAGATCCAGGAGGGAACACCGGGTTATGCCAGATGGGGGTTAAAGGAGATATTGCAGTTGAAAGTTTTAGTTTGAAGGAGTTGGAGTCCCAGAGCATAGCATCAAATTTGATAGAAGGCAGTGCTCTAACAGCAGGGGGGCGACGGGCGGGAGATACGCCCCAGAGAGAGGAGAGATCGGGCAGGGTTAGATGGGCCGATTCTATATCAAGCCATGCAGTGGAGCCAGAGGGAGCGTAGGAGGCAACGATTTGCGAAAGGTGGGATGCCAAGTAGTATAATTTGATGTCGGGAAGGCCTCTTCCTCCTCCAGGGATTGGTCGTTTTAAGATATTGGATGAGACTCTAGGAGGTCTATGGTTCCAAATAAAGCGGGTGAGGGCCTTCTGGATGTTGGCAAGGAAAGAGGCAGGGACAGCTACCGGAAGGGTTTGGAAGAGGTACAGCCATTTGGGGAGTATGTTCATTTTGACAGCTATGATCCTGCCCAGCCACGAAATAATAAGGCGGTTCCAGGAGGTCAGGTCTGATTGTGTCTTGGAGAAAAGGGGTAGGAAATTCTCACGAAAGAGGAGGTCATAGCGAGAAGTGAGGAAAACCCCCAGGTATTTGATCTTCCTGTTCTGCCATTTGAAATTAAAGTTAGCCCGGAGGAGCTCGGTATCCCGAGGAGAAACGTGAAGCAGCATGGCCTTTGACTTGGTGTAGTTTATCTTATAGCCCGAAACATCGCTGTAGTTCTGAAGGATGGCATATAGGTTGGGCAAGGAGATCCCCGGTTGGGTAAGTGATAGGAGGATATCGTCTGCAAAGAGTGAGATCTTGGAGTTCGTATTACCCACCTTGACCCCCTGTATGCTAGGATTAGACCTAACTTGGGAAGCCAGAGGTTCAATTATCAGAGCAAATATCAGAGGGGAAAGGGGGCAACCCTGTCGTGTTCCATTTCGAATGGAGAATGATTCTGAGGGAGTGCCATTAACCAGGACTTTAGCAGTAGGGGTGGTGTATAATGCTAGGACGCCAGTGAGGAAGTCGCCAGCGAAGCCGAACGACTCAAGAGCCGCTTTCATAAAGTCCCAAGAGATCCTGTCAAATGCTTTTTCAGCATCCAGAGAGAGCATAATAGTTGGGGATCTCCTGGAATTTGTAATATGGATGATGTCAATGGCACGTCTGGTATTGTCCCTCGCCTGGCGTCCCGGGATAAACCCTACTTGGTCATACTGGATCAGAGAAGGGAGGAAGGCATTCAGACGGTTTGCTAGGATTTTGGCATAAATTTTCAAATCGAGATTGAGGAGAGAGATTGGCCTGTAGCTAGCACAGTGGAGCGGGTCTTTACCGTCTTTAGGGATAACTACAATTTTGGCCTCCAGCATCTCTGATGGGAGAGGGTCACCTTGGAGAGTGTTGTTATAAAGGGATTTGAGATGAGGGGCCAACAAATCAGAAAATTTCTTGTAGTATGCGGCCGTGAAGCCGTCAGGGCCTGGGGATTTACCACTTTTTTGTCCCTTGATGGCTTGATGGATCTCGTCTGTCGAGATCTCTTCATTGAGAAGTGAAAGGGCTTGGTGGGATAATTTAGGTAGCTTGGCTTTGGCAAGAAAGTCAGTGATCAGGGCGGAGGGGGTTTTCAGTGTTGGGGTGGAAGCGGGAGCCGGGAGGTTATAAAGAGCAGTGTAAAAATGTTGAAATGCTGACCGGATATCTGCTGGATCGTGAGTTAACTGGTTATGTGAATCACGGATAGCAATAATATTTCTATGAGTTCTAGCTGTACGCAGCCGTGATGCAAGAATTTTGTCAGCTTTGTCTCCTTTTTCATAAAAAGTCTGGCGGAGCCATTTAAGGCGTGTGGCCGCTTGTTTAGAGAGAAGGAGGTTTAGTTTGGCTTTGGTTTCCCGGAGGGCTGTCAGGTTTGCGGGATCAGGGGTTGCTTTGTGCTGGGCTTCCAGGGTTTGAAGTTGGATGGAGAGCTCATTGGTTCGGGTGAGGTATTCTTTTTTGTGTCTGGAGGCCATGCTGATCAAGTGTCCCCTCAAGACCGCTTTGTGCGCAGTCCATAAGGTGGCTTTGGAGACTTCTGGAATATCATTTAGCTCAAAGTAGTCCTCCAGTCTAGTCCTAATCTGAGATACTATATTCGTTCAAAGTATTTTTTGGCGCTGCCGGGTGAGCTAGTTTAAACTTTATTTTCTGCAATGCTAAAATGTGTCTGGTTTTGTCTTTGGTAAAATATAGCAACCCGAATTGTGCTTTAGGCCTTTAAAGTCAAGAGAATTTTTCAGCATATAATATAATTGTTATTTGTCTAGAAAGTTTAGTAAAATTTTGCATGATAAATAAAGTTCTGGGCACAGAGTAAAGACCAAACATGGTTTATTTTTAAGTATATATGGAAGAGGCATTAAGATAATTTCCATGTGCATTCTAAAGTACACTGTACTAAAATACAGACACACAAACACATATGATGCACTATAAACATACATAGTGCACTAAAACTTACAAACTGTTAAACTGTGACATATATACACACACACGCTGCAGTAAACACATGTATGTCAATTAATCTGCTTGCTTCACTTAAAATACTTTTTTGTTGTATTTAAGGTTTTTCCAAGGAAAAGTTCGGCAAGGGGCATTATCCTGCTTTCTGTCTACAATAAAGTCAATTGAAAAAAAAGTTCTTTATGGTTATTGGTCAGCCTTCATTTCAGATATGCCTGGAATAGGAAGTCCACAGTCTGTTTCTCTGATGACCATTGTACTTAAGGACTATTCTCCGAAGGTTTGAGTTGTCTTCAGTAATTGATGAAATGTAAAAAAAAAAAATAATTTAAAATAATAAATCACTTGCATAACTTGATCATAACGTTTAAAAGTAATATAGTACTTCACCTCTCCTTGTTTTTAGTCATTTGTTTAATCATACATTTTAATTTTTAACATTTTTTTCTTTTAGACTCGTGCATGTGCTCTTCAAGTTTTGTCTGCCATATTGGATGGATCGAAACAATTTCTTTATGTTGCTGATGATATGAGTGATCATAAAACAGCCTTTACTCCCTTTTCTGTCACTCTGGCTTCAAGTATACGGGAGCTGCACAGATGCCTGCTGTTGGCAGTGGCTGCCGAATCTTCAGCACAAACACTAACGCAAATAATTAAGGTTTGTATTCATGCTTACATTACAACATAAGATACATCAGACAAAGTGTAAAAACTTGAGAGAATATATGTATATTTGTATTCCAGCATATATAATCTATAAACAACATGCCAGGTCTTGCACTAAAGCTGGGTACACACCTATTTAATTATTGTGAAGATCACACAATACATTTCTATTTGTTCATATATTGGAAGAGTGTGTGTAGTGTAGTGAGATAGGGGTGTGGCACTTTTAGATAGTTGTTGGTTATCCCTAGCTCCTCTCTTCTCTATAACCCCCTTCCTGTTTAGGATTCAGTTTAGTTTGTGCCCCAGCATATAGGACATTTGGGGCTGCTAATACAGTCTGTTTTGTTTTTTGTTGTTTTACTTAACTTTTATTCGTTAATTGACGGTTCATTGCAGTCGCATCCACGGCTTCCTTCACGTTTTACCAGCAGCGCTAATGCAGGCACACTTTGTGTCTGCATCGTCCATTGTTTTCTTACTAACTGTACTGTGTGGCAGCGTCCAAGGCTAATTAGATAGCTTGATGGCCGGTTAGGTAGGTGTACCTGCATTGCTTCAAGCAGCGCACAGCCATCCCTTCCTAGCACATTGCTTGGAGAGTGGGGATGTTAAAAGACACAGTGGCCCCCTGGGTGGATGTCTTACTAGTGGGGGATGTCCTTCTGAACAGCTGCCAATCCAGTGCTGGGCCCTGGGGTGAGGTGCTTTATCCCACTCCCTCCCTCCCTTGTGGTCTCGCACTACTCGTTTAAAGACTCCAGCATAGGCAGCTATCTTACAGCTCCAGCTTACACCTTCTCTGTCCCTTCTCTTGTCAGGTAACAAGTTTTGGGTTGTTTTTTTTCTGGGTGGTTTATCACCCTGTTTGGGCTCTATGGCTGTGTAGAAGGCTTACTTTCAGTACTTTGATTGTGTACTGCTTGTCTTTTTCTGTTTTTCCCATGTGTGTGTAATATGTCAGATATTGGGAGATCCTTGAGGGCTAAGGCTGGGGTAACTTCTATGATGAAGTTCACCTGTGGCGTATGTAAATTAGCCTTCGGGATGGTCAGGCACAGATGCTTTGTGTGCAACCTGGTAGTCTAGGAATCAAATGCCATGTGTGCGAAAGGGTTATGGTTCTGAACACTAGGCAGAGCCAGTCTGGGCTCGGTCATTTGCCAATGCTGTGGGTGAGCTTGCCAAATTGTTGGAGCCTCAGACAGTTGGTGGTTCTTTTCCAAATTCCCCTGCCTCTGCTGCAAGTGGGGCAGCTTCTGTTCCTGGTTTGTGAGCCAGGGTCTGGTTGGACCTGTCTTCACGGACTCTGCAGAACTGCCCTGGGTACATGATCTTGCGACCTTGGTACAGGGTTTGGTTTCAGTTCCATCCTCATTAGAGAGGATGTTGTAGTCCACCAGCCATCGTCCTCCCGTAAGTGTAGGCGAGTGGCGTCACCCATGCAAGGAAATGAGTCAGATTCTGACTGTTCTTCCCAGATGAAGAGCCAGATTATTGAATTTGATGTGGAAAATTCCTTTTTGGTGGAATAAAATTCCTTCTGACAGTCGGGCGTGGAAGATTCGATACGTGCTGTGCGCCATGTGCAGAAGATTCCTGAGGCTGTAGTCCCTGAGACTGCAGAGCCTGCTCTCTTTGCAAGGCGGTCAAATACTTCTTTTGTCTTTTCCCTCTTTTTTTCCAGTTGGAGAATTTGTTAGGGGAGCCTTGGTCTTCACCGGATCGTAAGTTCAAGGTGTCCCGTCGGCTGCAGTCTTGTTAACCTTTTCCCCCTGATGTTCCTGCAAAATGAGAGGTGCCTCCATGTGTGGACACTTCGGTTGCAAAAGGTTGGCTAAGGTCACTACCATCCCTCTTCCCAACGCAGCCACACTTAAGGATGGCACAGAACAAGTCCATTTTGTGGCGGTGGGTGGCTCCTTGAAGCCCACTTTAGTGTCTGCATCGGCATGGGTTAACAAAGCTGTAGAGCACTGGTCAGAACAGCTGTCTGAGGGTTTGTTGGCTTGGAGACTGTCTTCTGAACTGCTTTCTTTGGTGGCATGGATTCAGAAAGCTACAGATTTTTTTGGAAGAGGTAGCCCTGGATGCGGTGTTGAGTGAGGCACGAATCTCTGCCTCTGGTCTCTGCTTGTTTGTCTCTCTGGCTGATATTTGCTCTAAAGAGGCACTTGAAACAATTTCCTTTTCTGGGGGTGTTTTATTTGGCTACAGCTTGTCACCATCATCAGAAAAGCAACAGATAAAAGTACTTATTTTTTCCCTCGCAATGCTCCCAAACCAAAGATGTCCTGATTCCAGTCCTTTCCATCATCATCATCATCGCCATTTATTTATATAGCGCCACTGATTCCGCAGCGCTGTACAGAGAACAGTATGTTTTTGGAATTTGGGAGGAAACCGGAGCACCCGGAGGAAACCCACACAAACACAGGGAGAACATACAAACTCCACACAGATAAGGCCATGGTTGGGAATCAAACTCATGACCCCAGTGCTGTGAGGCAGAAGCGCTAACCACTTAGGGAGATCTCTGGGTCATTCCTCCAGAGGTCTGTCATCTGCCCCCAGGGGTGGTCCGCAGCATATACGACAGCCCTGGTTTGCTCTGCGTCTGGCAGCTAAGTCAGCAGACATGCAGTTGGCACAACAGGCATTCTGCCCTTCTAGTGTCTGCTAGGTGGGAGGATCGATCTTCTCCGATATCCTCCCAGGTGGTTTTCTTGCATTGGGCTTCCCGCAGGTTTGAAAAAGCTGCTGGCTCTGCAAGAGGCCATCCACTCCCTGATGTTTTCCGTAGTAGTTATTACGGTTCAGGAATAACAAAGAGGTTTGGGGTTTTACTTCAACATCAACAGCTCGTCCAGGCAGTTTCTGAAACCAAAATCTTTAAACACCTAGGAAAGGGTACCCAGTTTCAAGATGATTTGCAGTATAGAACAAGAGATCAACATGGTGGATCTAGACATTAAGGATGCCTATCTGCATGTTCCTGTCTGGCAGGGTCATCAGTTTGCGGTTCAGTCGTGTCACTACCAATTCCAGGCACTTCCTTTTGTTCTGGCCACTGCTCCACAGGTTTTCACATCCCTTACCCTGGGTGATCTTCTAAAGGCAGAGTCCCTGGCGGTACTTCTGTCCCATGTCTAGGTAACGACCCAGACTCTGGAGTCCCAAGTTGACTCTGACACAAAGGCTGATCTTTTTGAAACTTCTGTTCGACACTCAATAACAGCGGGTGTTCTTGCCTCTGGATAAAATTTAGGCATTTCAGACGATGGCAAGATCTCTGTTGGCTATCAAACAGAATGTACACTTCTGCATGAGGTTTCTGGCAAGATGTTATCGACTTTCGAGACGGTCCAGTTTGCTCCGTTTCATTTACGGAGTGGAATAGATCCCACTTGAATCTGTCTGGACAGGTATTCCGTCTTTCTCCTCGAGTGCATCAGTCGCTCCTTTCGTGGCTGCAGAAAAACCATCTCTGCAGGGGTCGACCATTCTCGATCTGGAATTGGACCTTGATTACAGCAGAATCCAGCCTTCGGGGAAGGGGTGACATCTGTCTTCACGCTCGGTTTCAGAGTCTTTGGACTCACCAGGGCAGCAACAAAAGTCTTTTAGCCATGTGAAAGATTCACAGGATCTTTCGGTGGGCTGAATCTCACATTCAGGCTGTCGTCGCTATTTTCATCCCAGGGGTAGAAAATTTGGAAGAGGATTTTCTCAGCAGGCAGATTCTGCATCCCGGTGAATGGTCCCTCCATCTGGAAGTTTTTCGCCAGTTGGTAGACAGGTGCGGTTAAGAGAACCTCAACATTATACTGTCTTGGTTGAACCATAAAGTCCACCTTTTCTGCTCCCAGGCTAGAGATCCTCTGACTGTCTCAGTAGACGACATATCCGTTCCCACCAGTACGCACGCTTACGAAGATATTTAAAAAGGTAGAGGGAGAGGATGTTAGCCATTCTGGTGTTGCCAGATTGGACTCTGGGCCAACAGCCGCTACGACCAGTCCCGTTAAATCATAGACCGTTAAATCATTTCGGTTTAGAACGTCTGGCTTTAAAGGCGTGGCTGTTGATGCCATGAACCTTCAGCAAAGGGTTTGTCAGTGCATGGTTCAAACCATGGTTTGGGTTTGCAAACAGGGTTCAGCTAAACTATTTGATTTTGTCTGGATGACGTATATTATTTGGTGTGAAAGGGATGCCCTACCACTTCTTTTTGGTTGTCTATGTTGCTTATGTTCCTGTAGGATGGGCTGAATGCTGGTCTGCGCCTTAGTTCACTTAAGGGTCAAGTGTCGTTCTTTTGGTCTTCTTTCAAAGAAGAATCGCTGTGAGGCCTAATGATCAAAATTTCATTAAGGACGTACTTTATGTACAGCCTCTGTATGCACTCTCCGGTACCACCTTGGGATTTAAACCTGGTGTTAAATGCTTTACAGTATTCCCCTTTTGAACCCTTGGACACAGTAGACTTGACTTGGAAAACTGTCTTCCTCTTGGCCATCGCATCAGCTAGAAGAGTGTCAGAGCTTGCAACATAATCAGGCAAGTCTCCTCTTCGTATTCTTCATATTTTTAATGAGGATAGGGCAGTTCTTTGAACTTAGCCTTGCTTCCTCTCTAAGATGGTGTCAAGATTCTGTATAAGTCAGAACATTGTCATCCCTGCCCTGCCCTGCCCTGCCTAAATGACGATCTTTGGAGGATGAAGTTTCTCTTTGTTCTCTAAATGTACTGTGTGTTTTGCGTTCTTATGTGCGTAGGACTAAAGATGTGCGCAAAACGGAGGATCTTTGGGTTCTCTATGATGCACACAAGGGTGGCTGGCCATCCTCTAAGGTGACTATTACTCAGTAGATTACGGCTGTATTCTGTCAGACTTTTAATGGGGCTGAACAGCCTGTGCAGAATAATCTTTGGGCTCACTCCACGAGGTTGCTGAATGCGTCCTGGGTGTTACAGCATGGTGCCTCGACTGAGGAGCTCTGTCGGGCAGCCACCTGGTTTTCCGTTCACACGTTTACTCGTTTTTTTCAAGTTTCATGTGTTTGAATCAGGGGATTCAAGTTTTAGGAGAGGGGTACTTTGTGGCATTTTCTCTGAGCATTCCCACCCATATGATGTAGGCTTTGGGATGTCTCCAACCTCCCCGGTGTCCCCCAATTGGATGTGGGAGAAAATAGGATTTTTATACTTAAATAAAATTCATTTCTCCTAGTCTCTTGTGGGACACCGGGCATCCAGCCTTGATCCTCCAGCCTTAATCCTCTGGTTTCTCTTTTTGTTTGACATGTTGTCCTTTTTGTTCAAGAGAATGTTATTATTTTTCTGTTGTCTACTTTAATGTGGGGCTTGGTTAAACATAAACTGAAGCCTAAACTGAAAAGAGGGGGAGGAGCTATGGCTAACAAATTTCTTAAATCTCCACAAGCTTATCTCACTACACTACACCCCAGTGTCCCCCAATGGACTAAGAGAAACGGATTTTACGTAGGTATAAAAATCCTATTTTATCGTACCAAAACACATTGCATCTTTTGACTTTTATCAACTTACTACAATTCACAATCGACTACGGAGTGATGTCAGGCAAATGTGGAAATGTGTATGCAATCACAACCAGCAGCATAGGCAGATATCTGTAGAATGTGTACAGTGACAATCTTTTCAGCAGTTGGTTATGAGAGATGATTACAGATCTGAAGTTAAATTTGGTAGGTGTGTGTGCATGAATCCGTATGCTCATCAGGACTTTCAGTCCTTGGTGAATTCGTTAGAGACATTGCATCCTCAGTATGATTGCATAGGTGTGTACCCAGCTTTAGAATTCAGACTGACAAATCGTCTATGTAATCTGAAAAGGTCTTGAACCTCACAAATTTTCTCTGCTTGTTTGTTCCTAGCACAGGGAGTCCTGTATGAGCAAGGCGTGATTAACGGAATGGAGGCCCCTGGGCTAAGGGAGCCCCCATTCCCCCGTGAGGCCCCCACCCCCCGTTAGCAGACTGGCCCCCCTGTTACTCGACCGCCCACCCCCCCCCCCACCCCCCTCTCCACAAGCGCTTACCTTCTCCTGTCACTGCAGTCCTCCTTCCGCGGCGCGCTGTAAGCTGCTTACTGAGGAGATCTCGTGACACTCTCGCGAGATCTATTCAGTAAGGAGATTTCTGAGCGCCGGAGAAGGAGGACTGCAGTGACAGAGCTCAGCATTGATCGGGCCGGGGGTGCCCCCGCCCCTGTCCCGATCAATAATTCTGCTGAGCTCTGTCAAGGGCCCCCTGGATGCCCGAGGCCCCTGGGCTGTAGCCCAGTTAGACCTCGGGTTAATCCGGCCCTGTGTATGAGTCATGTGGCCAAGTCATTTTGTAACAAACCTTTTATGCATATATTTAATAAAAATAAAAGTACACTTCTTACAGATTTATGTAATAAATTTGATTTCTTTCAAAATGACAATGTAAAAATTGTAACCTAGAGGTAAACCAAATACTCTGCAATAACTGCACACTTGTAACTTTTGTCAGTGCATCATAATTTAAAGTGGAATAGGTATTTGTATATTCTTCCATGATAGAGGACATTGTGCTATTTTTGCAATATTATTACACTTTCATTGTTTAACTATTGTGTTAATGTTTGTATTATCTCTTTCTCATTGTATTCTAGTGCCTTGCAAATTTGGTATCAAATGCACCTTATCACCGGTTGAAAGCAGGCCTGCTTACTAGAGTTTGGAACCATATAAAACCTTACATTCGCAATAAAGGTTTTACATCTTTTTTCATTTTAACAGATTTATTGTATGATTTTAGTCATGAAGCAATTGAAAACTGTATATGTTGTACATACTACAGTACCTACAGATAGCGAGCTGCCACAGATTAGATTCTGACCAGGCCAATATCTGAGTTTCTGATTTATTCTTGCGTTTGTGTGGGTTTCTTTCAGCTGCTCAGATTTCATCCAACATTCGAAAACCTTATATTGCATGGTGGATGCTATTATTGTAATTACAAGTATGTGGAATTTGGTGAGAGAAGCCATCATACAATAGTGCTTTGGGAGAAGCTGTTGTATATGTGTGTGTTTGGTATAACAAGGGATCATATATATCTATGGTGCCTATAATGAGTAACCTGTCAAAATATATGCATGTGCATTTATAGTGAAATAAGTGGGCAGGTACCATTTGCATCTTATGGATATTGAAATACAATTTGTTAACACTTCTACATGAGTTCATGGTATATATTGCATTGAACATATATATTGTAATTGCTGTTTTCACTACTGTTGTAATATTACTATTCAACTGTGTTATTTGAAGTAAGTATCAGAATTAAAAGTATAATAAACAAGTTACATTGTTACACATATAGACTCTGATAAGTCCACTCCTTTTAGACAGTTCCTAATTATGTAATTGATTTATAATGGACAAAAGCAATTTTTCTGCAACATTCATTAAGAACAGTTAGACATAATCTGTCCCTACAGGCCCTTCCAGCCACGCTCCTCTCGAAACTTACGAAAGGAAATAATAGAGCTGGGATCACCTTTTGGTACGGATTCACCTCCCCGGAGCCAATAGCCAAGTGCTCTAGTCAACTCCAGTGGGAATCAGATCTCCAGATAGCCCTCACAGAGGACCAGTGGCAGGCAGTCTATGTAAATGCTTTTCGCATGTCCAAATGTTTAAACCACACTGAAATGTTCATCAAGCTAGTTATAGACTTTACCTGACCCCCTCTAGAATCCATAAAATGTGGCCCTCCCAGTCTAAGCTGTGCTGGAGACAATGCTCGTTGGTTGGGGATTTGCTTCATATCTTTTGGACATGCCCGGTTTTGCGCTCTTTCTGGGCTCAGGAATTTGACCTAGCTGAGAGTGACCAAATTAGATCTTCCTCAGACCCCTGAGATTGCCCTTCTCCAGGTATATCCGCCTCATGTCCCGAGACAGGCCTGTTATGTGTTTAATCATATACTTATTGCTGCCAGAGCCGCCATAGCCCAGGCATGGAGAGCACCGCTCCCCCCCTTCTCTGTCAAAGGTAATTACCAAAGTCCAGTATGCACTTGAAATGGAAACACTAGATGTCCCTTATTCAATGAAACCATCTTCCCCATTGATGAAATGGTTTGAATGGCATGTCTACGTGACCGACGGGGGTGGGGCTCCAGTAAATAACCCTTCTTCTCCCCCTGCTATTGGTGGTTCTTTGTCAATAGTTGCGCCCTGATTGAGTGTTTGTCGGGTTTTCCTAGACCTAGGCCAGGTCTGGTGAGTTAGTTTAAAGTTCCACAGTAAACTGAATACTATATATTGTATACTGTCTGTAACTTGCAAATGCTATATTGGTGTGTTCGAACTCCACCCCCCCCCCTTTCCCCCCCTTTTTTTTCTTTCTGTACCCCCCATTTACTTAAAAAAAAATTCAATAAAAACGATTGATGGAAAAAAGAACAGTTAGACTTTAATTTTATAAAAGTTGGGAAGTGCAGAAATCCAGTAATCAATGTTTACAAATATTGCACTTGCACTCTACAATAAGTAGTTGGCTGAATGTAGCTTGAAATTACTAGGAGTAAGTGACTTAATGTGCAGTCTTCAGGATGCACTGGTTCTTACTGAATGGCTGCATCTTCTTAAACATTTATTTAGCTAACAAAATGTTTGATATTGTATTAAAAAAAAAAAAAAAGAAATGAGACACAACTCCTAATGTCATTTAGTTAGCAATTGTGGAGTGGTTTTAAATTATGCAAATTATAACACAAACATTTCTCACCAAATGCAGCCAATAAAGGAAAACAATTGTGTGTTTATCTTAAACTTACAGTAGGAACAGATATTTGCCCTCAAAATAGGCATCTCTTACACTGCTGCTGAAATTTTATATATCATCAGCAGCTATTTATATAGTGCCACTAATTCCGCAGCGCTCTACAGAGAACTCATTCACATCAGTCCTTGCCCCGTTGGAGCTTACAGTCTAATTCCCTAATATATACACACACACACACACACACACACACACAGATAGACACACACAGAAAGACTAGGGTCAATTTTGATAGCAGCCAATTAACCTACCAGTATGTTTTTGGAGTGTGGGAGGAAACCGGAGCACCTGGAGGAAACCCACGCAAACACAGGGAGAACGTAAAAAACTCCATACAGATAAGGCCATGGTCGGGAATTGAACTCATGACCCCAGTGTGTGAGGCAGAAGTGCTAACCACTAGGCCACTGTGCAGATATATATATATATATATGATAGATCTCTCATATTTTTCTATTTCTTGCAATTTTATCGCTTCTCTCTTTATAGATGTGAATGTACGTGTCTCAAGTCTAACATTGTTGGGTGCTATTGTATCTGCTCAGATACCTTTACCTGAGGTCCAAACGCTTTTACAACAACCACTTGTTTCACTGCTGCCAAGTAGTGGTTCTGCCACTGTTACTCGACTTAGTGATCCAGATTGGTGGAGAAAGGAAACCTTTATGGAACTGGAAGGGAGAATTGACCAATCCCAGGCTGAACAGTCACAAGCTGAGTCCTGCTGGCTAATACGTTTGTGTATTTCTTTGGTGGTTAATCCAAGGGATGACTCCTATTCTGATAGTGATGTTAGTTCTGCAACTACTGTTCAGTATGAGCCCTCTCCTGTCCGGCTAGAAGCTCTGCAGGTATGTATGTTGTACATAACATGTCGTTGTTAAACATGCATCTGACATTTGTTAAATAAAAGATCAAAAAATAATATCAAGAAAAAACATTTTTTAAATTTTCATTTAATGCATTGTTTAAGAAACGATTGGTGGAAGTACAACCCACAGCATGTACTGTCAGATTTTTTGCCTACCTCACTTTAATACTAACCTTTGTACAACTCAAGCTAGCTAGGCACTTCACCAATGTGCCCCTTCAGTGTTTTCTTCTTGCCAATCCCCACCATTGCAAGATTGTATCCACTCATTGACGATGCTGACAGCCAGCTTTGGAAAGCAATGTTGGTGGTGACAATGAGAACTATAGGGCATAGTTCAAATTCTCAATATGTATGTAAACACATATCCAGAATTGACAGATGAAGCACTCGGTCCATCCAGGAGGCAAATTTACTACTCTCCCGTCTTAACTACTTAAACTGCACTGATATAGGTTACGTCTCCTGGCAGGGTCAGAAGCTGCATTACAGTAACAACAGGGGTAATCAAGAATGCCAAACTACCTAGATTCTGCAAATATACATTATGATATTAAGGCATTGTACCCATTTCTGTGTTCTGAACTGATGAAATGGCATTTGTGTGAGATTATTTTCTGCTTAGAAATATTTAAAATGTGAATTTTCCACATTGTTATTGATGAAATAACAAATTAGTACACACTTTACGTTAATCTCGTACAAATTATCATTTACTTCGCTATAAAGGATTTGTAATTAAGCATTTTAGAATTGTAGTAGGTGAAATTATTAATAGTGCTTTCAAGATTTGCTTGACTTCCTATCTAGGTGTTGGCACGTCTCGTAAAGGGATATTTCAATATGGCACAGAGTTATCTCATGGAGCTGGGAGAGGTCGCCTGCAAGTGTATGCAGGAATCTGATGCCTCAATTCAGCTACATGGTGCTAAGGTAAAATGGGTCTGAAATCTTTCTTAATACCTGGTAACCCATTTAAGTGAATATAGAATTAAGATGTTTTCCGGTGGATTTGATTTGCCTTCCTCTGCATAAACACACCTAGGGGCATAATCAATAGTCGGATTTCCCCTCAGCGTTAAAAGTATTACCGTTATTACGGGAATACTAAGCCGGATTTCAGCTCACAGCTCCCTGAGCTGCGAGCTGAAATCCAGCGTTAAAGGTACCATAATAACGGTAATTGTGCGCACTATTACCACAATGACGATAATAGTGCGCACGCCACATTACTTTTCCGTGTAACGCCAACATTTGAATATGCCCCCTAGAGTTGAATTTGAAAAGCTTAAACTTGTTACAATTGTGTCTTTTTTTTCCAACTAATAATTGTGTAACACTGTTTTGATTTCTATGTACTGTTCTATGAAAGTCTATACATATGCACTTTAAAATTGTTATGTCATAACACCTCTCTTTCTTTAACTGAAGCTTTTAGAAGAGTTGGGAACAGGTATAGTTCAACAGCAAAAACCTGATTCCCTAGTTCCAGCTTTGGAGAGAGTGACTGTCAGTCAGGTAAGTTCATCTAGATATTGATTTTACAGCTTTAATAAAAAGATCACTTGCTCTCCTCCACTGTACACTATGCCTGGTATACATTTCAGCATCCCATTTGGTGCTTAACATATTAAAATTCAAGTAGCACTAGATGAATGATAAAGTTCATGGTTGAGGTTTGTTGTAGACCAATCATAATTTGAATCTACATGTAAAAGACTTGGTTAGCATCATACTGCTTGATCTAGGAAAGGTTTCCAAGCCTATAAAAAACTGCACACAGCTGTAAGATGCAGGATCTGTGTCATTATGTTTTATTAAAACCTTCTGTTTATGTCAGCCTATTAGCCCTAAAACTACCAGAAAAGCAGCAGAAACCACAGTTAGGGAAAGGGCTCATTAGAAAAATAAATCTTGGAGTTCTATTTTAATATGAATGGGAGCAATTATAACAACTGTTATTGAAGGAGTAGAATAATGTTTTATTGTTAGTCTTCTGCTAAACCGGATCAACCTGTATGGATTTGTCAAGGCACTAAAAATCTCACATCTGCCTTTCTCTTTCCTGCCATTGGGGGACGCTACGATACATTGGGGTATGGTAGGCTGATTTACAGTAACGTTACTTTAACATTCAAATATTTTTAATGGCTAGTTCCTCCCCTGCTATTCCCCTTCCCTGAGAACCATCCTCATTTTTTTTCAAAGTGCTCTCTGGAGTAGGGTGATTATTTTTTTTTTTTTGCAAAGGGCTCTTGCCTTTTACTTATTTTCAATTTTTATTAATAAAATTAGGGATCCCTTCCACCAGATGAAGTGCCTGGTGGGACCACCTTCACGCTGGGTCCTCAATAGGGTTAGAGTAACCTATAATGGGCTTCCCTCTCCCCGACTTCCTCATAGCTTCTTTACTAATAAAGCATGCTATATCCTAGCCGCTGCACTGCTCTCAGGAGCTAGGGAGGCAGTCCGATGTCTCTAATCAACAAGCAACAGATGCTTGTTGCTCAGGAATAACAGAGGGGATGTCTGCCGAAACAGTTCTCCTCAGAGAGTTCAGTTTCGGGTCATGGTGCGAAGGCTCTTCAGAATGACTGAAAAGGAGACTGCTGACAGCTCCTGAACAGCACAAAGACATCTTACCTGTACGGATGCCATCCAAGGTCTCAGTGGGGGGAGTACAGTCTGCAAGAGGACTGGTAATGGGTGGATGGAATACACAATTTTGAGCCATTTTTAGTAGTTTTATTAATATTTATTTTATGAAGCCCCTGCCAAATAGCCTGACAGGATTAACTGCTATTTACTGTAGTCTCCTCATCTGGGCCATCTATATAGTTACTTTTGGATTTAAAGTAATTTTTTATTATACTGTTGTTAACCCCTTTGTCCTCTGTTATAGATAATATTAGCATTGTGTACCCCTGTCACTCTTTATATGAGCAGTATATAGGTTACTTTTTAGTATAGTTAATTGCCACCTTATTATATCTAATTTTGTTATAATAGGTGAGGTGTATTAAATTTTACTGTCAGAGAAGGGGACTTCCAAGCCTAAAGGAGCCGCTGGAAAGTCTGTGCAATACTATGCTTGTGCCAAATATAATGTTAAATTGTCTTGTGGACAGTCTGATCCGGAGCCCCAGTGTGCAGCGTGTGAGGGGGACTGTGCAGGCTGTCTTGGATGAACCAGTTAGTCACTGGCATCATCTATAGCTGAACTCGTCCTTGTCATGTCTCAGTCTAAAGTGGTAGATGATTCTTTTCCTATCAATACTGTACACATTCAGCCTTTACAGCCTGTACCATCCAATAGTGGTGCTTCCCTGGCTGAGGTAGAGTCCGCTCAGGGTCTGGCAAGACTGCTTCCTCGTTGGTACACCTTCTTACCGCCCCATCCAGGATTTTGGGCAAACGTCTGTTTTCTGAAAAGCTTTAGGGGCCCCTTTCAGAATATGATCCATCTTTTTGGATGAGAATGGAGAATTGATTCAGGATTCTGAAGGGGAGGATGCTTTTTATCGTACTTGCTGTCAATGTGCTCGTGCCGTATCGCCGCCCATTGATTTCCCTCCCTAGAGTTGGTTGCTGAGGCAAGGCAGAAGCCTGACAAGAAGTGTCAGATGCCAGATACATTTAACTAAATTTACCCGCTACCCGATGAGAAGTCTGTTAAATTGGAGAGTTCTCCAAAGGTATATCCTCCTATTGCCCTCCTCATCAGCACCTCTACTATTCTGGTACAAGGTGAGGTTATGCTAAGGAATGTCACTGATAAAAGTGAGTTTTTGCTTTTTGTTCTGCATATTTGGCAGCAGTAGGTTTGTGTAAACGAATCATTGCTACAGCTTGGGTCACTGAGGCTATTCAGGCTTGGGTGGAGCAGCTATCTATAGGTCTGCAAGCAAACAGACCTACAGTTGAGTTATTGTCATTGGTTGAACATGTTCAAGAAGCTTCTCACTTTTTAGAACATTAATCCTTAGATGCTGTTTAGGTTAATTCTCACCTTTTTGCCCGCATTATTGCAGCTATGTGCTCTGAAGCTTGGTCAGCTGATGTGAACTCCCAAGTGCACGCTTGGAGTCCATGCCTTTTGAAAGGCTTACCCTTTTTGGTTCATAGCTGGAACAAATTTTTCAGATTGCCACAGATGGCAAAAGTTCCTTTCTATTTGTTAATAGTTCCAAACCTAAGCAACTTAGATTTTGGTCCTTTCATCCCTTTGGACGGTCAAACACTGACAGTCATCCTCCTTCAAGAGAGCTTCCCATAGGGGCTGTGGCTCTGGCATCGACGGAGCTCCAAAACACTAGGATAAGAATTCTGCATGACACGATATCCCTCCACGATTCTGTGCTTGGGGCCTGTCTACTTAGTTTTCAGGACCAGTGACAAGCGTCAACCTCAGATACATGGGGTTTTTGACCCGCAATTATGTAATAGACCTCGTAGCCCTCCATCCACCCACAAGTATTCTTTACCACAGGTCTGCCTTCATGTGGCTTCAAGAAGTTGGCGCTACAGAAGGCTGTCCAAAATCTCCTGGCCTCAGGCATTATTGTTCTGGTTCCGTATCCAGATTGAGGTTTGTAATTTTACTCCAATCTTTATGTGGTTCCAAAGCCAGATGGCTCTCTTTGTCCAATATTAAATCTCAAAACTCTCAACCAGCAGTTTAGGTTTTGGATGGAGTCTTTGCGATTTGTTAAGGTCCCTCTCTTCTGCCAGTCCAGAGATCCGATGGCGTGATATTCGGATTTTATGACTATCCAGTGACCGTTTATCTGGTATACCATTTTCCTTCATTTCCCATATTTCCAAGCACGCTAAAGAAACAGGAACAGGTTCCCACCATTCTGGTGGCTCCATATTGACAGTGCACACTGTGGTATTCCGACGTTCTAGTGATGAATGTAGGTCCTCCTTAATGGTTGTGTCTTTGTTGCAAAGCCCTCTTTGTTGCCATTGTTTAGGTCATTGACTTTGGCTTCACATTTCACTTTGATGTGGTTGCTGCAACCCTAAGGACTATGATTAAAGTGCGAAAACAGTCTCCCTCTACAAATTTTTATCGGATGTGGAAGACTTTCATCCAGTGGTGTGAAGTCCACAGTTTTCACACTACCTCCTTTAGTCTCTCCCGGTTGTTATCTTTCATGGAGGCTGATCTCGATAAGGGTCTCTCTTTTCTAAAACTTCAGGTTTTGGCGTGCTTAGTCTATTTTCAATGCAAGCTGGCAGTTACTCGGCCTTCCTTTGTACATCTGGTTGAGCCTTTGGATCTTAATCTGGTGCTCCGGACTCTTGCTAAGCAACCATCTGAGCCTTTCGATTCCATTGATCTCCACTACCTTACTTGGAAGGTGGTGTTTCTACTCGCCATTTTATCTGCTTGTTGCGTGTCTGAGCAACGCCCCCTTCTGGTATTTCGCTCTCATTCTGCATAAGTCACACTCTTTTTGTGCCGAAGTGGTATCTTCGTTTCACTTAAACCAGGAGTTTGTTGTTCTGGCTTTTTTTTCTTTGATTCCAGTCTTCTGATGCCTCCGTGTATCTTCAGTATGTGTCCGAGCCCTCAGGTACTATGTCGACAGGGCGGTTTCGGTTTGAAAAGCACATTTTTATCCCCTCTGATGTCCACAAGCGGGTTTGGCCAGAGTTTAAGCAATCCATTGCTCACTGGCTTATATCCACCGTTCTCTTGGCTTCTATTCAGGCAGCTAAGACTGTGCAGGTGGGTTTGAGACTCATTCCACAAGGGCTGTAGGTGCTTCGGCTAAGGAGTTGTGCCGGGCTGCGATGTGGTAGTCTATCCACACTTTTTTCAAATTCTACAAGTTACAGGGCTTTGCATATCAGGATTCTAGCTTAGGTTGCAAGGTGTTATGCGCAATCCGCTCCCTTAGGGGCAACTTTGGTATGCCCCCAATGTATTGCAGTGCCCCGCTATTCCAGGAAAGCGTAAAGAGGATGGTCTGACTCATTGGGGAACACTGCGCACCCTCCTCTTGCTCTGGATATTTGTTGTTGGTTTTTCCTTTTACATTCGTTTTATATTTTAGCATTGTTGTCTCTCTCTTCTGGGCTTTGTTCCAAAAACTGAGGATAATTCCCAGGGGAAGGGATGTGAGGAAAACTGTTGGTTTTTTTTTTTTGTTTTTGTTTTGTTTTTTAAATTCACTAGGTTACCTAGTCCCCCTTAGGTTCAGAAATCACACAGGCAAGGAAGAGAACGAAAGATGCAATGCTATCTTTTTTTACAATAAAACAACAGAATATGAAACTGCACACTTTAAACAATAGGTAAGCCGATCACCAGTGTCGGTAGTCCCAGGAAGGTTTCCCACCCACCTTTTTAACCATGCAAAATTTCCACAGACAAGAGTCTGTCAACAGAAGGTCCAAGGACTCTTAGTATCGTGCTGTTCCTGGCTGTATGCCAACTCTTCACCAGCATGGTGGGGCTCTGGGTATCAATCCTGTGGGCACACCCCTGGGTCTCTCCATCTTAAATATTGGCTTTGCACTCCTGCTGTGTCCTTGCACAATCTGGGCCAATCGGTAATACTAATCTTTCCCAACCTCCAGATCTTGGATAACACACAGACCATCCCAAAATGAACCTCTTTCACGCTTTTGTTACATGTTAGGACTTTCAGCTGTCCCTCCGTAATCCTCCATGTGTCCACAATACATTCTCCCTCTGTCTGCCAGACACAATTTAAGAACTGGTCCTGGGGTGACAGTCATGTAATCCCTGTGGATTGACAGGCGGTCGGAGATGTAACTTGGCACTGTGGGATGGTCTTGTCACACATCTCCCCCTTCTGAAATCGAGGAGACCGCTGGTGTCTTGGAGCCGGACTCCTGGAGGTCTTCTTGGCCCGGTGGCGCCTTTCGTGGGTTATCCTCTTCTGCCTGGAGAACCTGCATTGACATGGTCCTTCCCCTTTTTATGACATATCTTCATAATCCGCTATTAATATAACGCCACTAATTCCGCAGTGCTCTACAGAGAACTCGCTCACATCAGTCCCTGCCCTATTGGAGATTACAGTCTATTTCCCTAACATACAAACTGCACTCAGATTAGGCAATCAAACTCGTGACCTCAGTGCTGTGAGGCAGAAATACTAACCACTAGGCCACTGTGCTGCCCACATGATAAAGTTATACTCTTGCAATGCCAGAATCCAATGCAATAACCGCTCATTCTCTCCTGATGATTTTTGTAACGAGTATAGTGGGTTATAGTCTGTGAGGACGGTGAACTCCTGGCCATATAGTTAGGGTTGCAACTTCTTTAGAACCCGTACAATAGCCAGCCATTCTTTCTCTAAAGTTGCATAGGCCATTTATCTCCCATCCAGTTCTTGTGACAGGTATATAACTGGATCTTCTTGCCCATCATCCCCCACCTTGACTGAGGACAGCACCTTGAGTCTTCAGTCTGCACCAGAAACCTTCTTCTAAACTGTGGGGCAGCTAGGACTGGGTCAACGCTGTTTTTAAAGTTGTTAGGGCTTCTAAGCTTGGTCCACTAAATCTGCTTACTGTACTTCTTACTAGTTAAGTCAGTTAAGAGTTTGGTGATGGTACTATACTGAGGCACAAATTTTCAGTTATAGGAATGCTCGCATCTGCCTTTGGTTGGTGGGTCAGGGCCACTGAGCCGTGGCTTCAAAATTGGCTGGTCCCATCCAACTCTGTTTCCAGATTTTGTACTTCCACCATCCCCATGCAAAGTAGGTCAGGGTGTAAGGACATTCCTGCCTGTCTGATTCTTTTCAGGACTTCTGCTACTTGTACGATTTGCTCCTCCCACTTTTGGCTACAAATTGCTATGTGAACTAGGTAGGCCTGAGCAAAGTCCTGACACCCAGCTAGGGCATTATCAACCATCCTCTGACATAGGGCAGGGCATTTTTCATCCCAAAGGGCATGGTTTTCCATTCAAACAGGCCCAGTGGGTTGACGAAAGCCGATCTCTCCTGAGCCTTTTCGCTGAGGAGTATTTACCAATACCCTTTGCACAGATCTAACGTGGGCACAAACCTGGCAGAGCCCAACTGGTCCACTAATTCTTGTATGCGAGCCATGGGGTAAGCATTTGTGGGGGTCACCTCATTTAGCTTCGTATAATCTAGGCAGAAAGCGGGTTGTCCCTTCCTCCTTTGGGAACCAGCACTACACCTGCTACCCAGGGGCTTTTAGACTCCAGTCACCCCTAAGGCTAACATCTCCTAAATCTCGGTCCTGACTCAGGCCACCACTGCGCAGTTCATACTATATGCCACTCGCTCAACTGATATTTTTTTTGTCTCCCCCTATGTCTTCATGGTGATTGGCCAGCCGGGTATAGCGGAGCTTGTCCGTGAAGTGAGCCGTTTGTCCCTCCAACATATTTCTCTTCTTTTGTTTCTGTCCTTCCTTTAACTGTTCCCCGATGGTCACTGCTATCGCAGCTTTTCCATGGGTGGACAACAGACTAGAAAAAGAGTAAGTGAAAGAAACAGGAGAGGCACTCCAGTCCCCAGGAAAATTATATTAAAACTTCATTTTATTGAAAACTTTATTAAAATTGTTTGATTTCAGACACAAAGGTGAAATATTGGTTAAAAATAATGTGTGCATGTAATGTATATTAAAAATTAATAAAGAAACCATTCAGTGGCGTGGTCGGGTAATATTAGAGCAGGATCCTTGCAACAATAACTTTCATATCCACTATGTGTTTTAATGCTGTACACATAATATTTCAACAGGTAATTAGTTGATACTGGGTGTTCTAATAATGATTTGAAGTACTGGATCACTCATTTGCTCCCTCAAAATATTAAAACAATGTCCAAAGTTAGGTAATATTGGGGGTGGTCACATATGTAAATAGACTCGACTCTCCATCAAGGAATCAGTTAATGTATACTCGGGTGTTAGTCTCTGTACACAGATAATATATCTGTATGCAAACATTTGGTGCTGAACAATAGTTTCATGGTTTACTAGTGTATTACCACCTATATCCCTGCACCCTTATTAACTACACACCCCTGAATGCACTTAGTTCCTTACGTACGAGTCAAGAGCAGGCTAATATGCGGAATTTTGTCTCATATATTTATTGGCACTGCCTGTAAACATATCCATTATGTTGACACTCTTAATCCCACAATCGCACACGCATATTCCCAAGTCAGTTAGTAATTCGTGTGTGTATCACGCTGACTGCAATCTAGGACTTGTTTCCGCGGCATCAAGAGCCGATGCTAAATGCCATTGTGGGGTTCAGTGATGTCAAAAATTAGGTCCTTTCCCAACTTACGTTTCACCTAACTCGGAAGGGAGTAACCCAATTCCAGGTCCTTAATGGTTTATATACATGATACGCCCAATCGCCTTGTTGCTGGTTTGATTGACATTTCAATCGACAAATAGTAATAGAGATAAGCTTAGTTCCTTACTCTATGTATCGAGCTCCATAGTTATTGTAACAGATTATAGGTCATAAGTATCCAATCTCTGCGTCACATGAGCAGAGAACATATCTAATAGGTGTCTTCATTACCATAGAGTATGCAAATGAGATAAGTGATCGTTGAATGGAAGAAGAAACATTAATACTATGTACACTGCCAACATTTCCGGGGGACACAGCTACCCATATGTCAAATTTATAATATGAAAGAGTTATGAGGGGATACAGCATTAATTATTCCATATTGTTCATTACTCATAATATTATTCATATTGCCATATGTTATTAAATTCCTATTATGTATTTGTTTGTTTTTAAATTGTGACACCAAAAAAAATATATATATATATTTTTTATTTCAAATAGACATATTTGGATGTAAATGCTCATTCAAAGGACATCAGTATTAGGATATAATCTGTTTTCAGCATTCCTCTCATGCTATAAAGAGGCTTTGAAAAATCCACTGTGTATTAGAATACAGTACTAGTATGTCTCATAGATATCAAGCACATAAGTGGATATTTTTTCATGCTCCTTACTTCAGGAAGCTCACATAATTGTTATTCTCATTGAGTCCTTGAGGAGAGTGAGAATTCAAAAGGAAAATCCATTTACTTTCACATTGTAAAAAAGTTTTCTCAATATCCCCTCCTCTGATCCCCAACTTTATTCTCTCTATTCCATAGCATCTCAAACCTCTAGAGTTGCTATCATGTTTTAGGAGCATGTGTTTGGCTACTGGTGGCAATTGTTTGAGACATTTCCGATCATGTTGAGCATTCCTAATTGATCCATAGTGTTCGAGAATTCTCAATTTCAAATTTCTATTAGTCTTGCCTACATAGATTTTGCTGCATGGGCATCTCAAGATATATATGACCCCACTGGTATTACAATTTATGTATCTCTTGATATGATGCTTTGTTAAATATTTCTCTGTAATTTCTAACCTCTTTTCAATATGGTCACAAGCTTTACAACACCCTCAGCGATATGATCCTTTCATTTTGTCTTCTGATTTCTTATCAATGTAATGGCTGCTAACCAACCATGTCTCCTTCTGAATTGAACTCTATCTCTTAGAGTGTTCTTCAATCCCTCGTTTGATAACAGAATCGGCCAATTTCTTTGGATGATAGACTGAATTTCCCTCCACTCTTCACAAAAATCTCCTTTGTGCATCATTGAGGGCTCTTTTATCCGATCTTTTGCTTTACCCCCTTTCCACCAGTTCCGTTTGATCCTAAGAAGCTACCCCTTAGGAATATTATGGACAACTGGGGGGAAGTGGAATCTACTTCTATGTAGGACACTGTTGTTGCGGTGATCTTTCTAAAGAGGTCTGTTTTGAGGTGACCATCCCTATTATTGCTAGCTGTGCCCCAAATCTGCAAGTAAAATCGGTCTGTGAAGACAAAATCATTTATTTATTTTTTTAAGATAAATTCCAACAGTTCTATCAAGAAGGTGCTAAATTCTTAATCACGTTCGGTTTGAATAAAGAATTTTACGGCATCGATACCAGCTTGGTGGCCTATACTTGTGTATAGTGATTCAATTTCTACTGTGATCAACCATACATTCCTTTCCAAGATGAGACTATCCACTAATTTTAGAAAATTTGAGGTATCTTTGATGTATGAGGGCAAGGTAAAAACAAATTTTCTAAGGCGAGTATCAACAAAGATGCTGGCTTGTTCTGTCAAGCTTTCTATACTAGATAAAATCGGTCTGTCAGGTGGTATATTCCTATTTTTGTGAAATTTTGGTAGTAAATATATTTGGAATCTTTGGATTATCCACTTGTAAGAAAGCCCATTCGGTTTTGTTTATAGCGCCAGCCTTATACGCTTCGTCAACTTATCATATTTCACCTTAAATTCAGTTAGTGGATTTGAAAAGAGCAGTTTATTATGTCTACTATCATTCAACTTGCTTTTCATCTCCTTTCTATACTTATCAGCTGGCTAAATGACAACGTTCCCTCCTTTATCAGAGCGCCTAATAATTACGTCCCCCCAATTTTCTATTTCTTTCAGCGCTTTCCTTTTCCTTTTTGTAACATTATCAGCACATATTCTCCTGCATTTAATCCTTAGATTGTCCAATTCCTTAGATACCATTTTCTCAAATACCTCAATTTGAGGACTTGCGTGTTCAGTTGGAAAAATCTTAAATTTTCTCTTACATATAATCCTGGATTGGCAGTTGACACTATCTATAGAGGAGTTAGAGGATCGTTCCTGATCTGATTGTTCCAAAAGAAGCCGTTCTAAATTATTAAGAGCTTCCAGATCACCATAGGTACTTTTGACTTCTGGAGTGGTCCGGGGTGGATCTCCCCCTTCCCCTTCCTCTCTCCTCACATTCTTTCGATTCTCATCTTTGAAGATTTTAGATAGTTTAAGGTTCCTTGTAACGATGTATAGGTCTTTCTCCCATTTAAATCTGTCAAAATGGGCAGTAGGGGAGAAGGATAGTCCGCGGGATAGTAGACTAATATGTTGGCCCTAGTGTGATTTATCAGGCAGGTTGATGATCTGTAAGGATACATGATTTATTCCTCTCCTTTCGTTTCTCCAGGTTGCGAGTATTTTTCAACCCCCATTGATTCCGATCTCGCAACCTTCTTCCTACCCCTACTGGTTGCTTTCGTCCTGGATCCCCCACCCTCTCCTCTTGTGGTCTCATAGTATTGCCTATTAAAGCATCATTGGGGCTATATCTGCCCCTGTTTTTACCATATCTTTTATTGTCTAATTCATGGTCAGAGGTCTCAAATTCTGAAGAGTCATAACTTGTGGACAAATCTTTCTCTTCCCTCCTCCGAATAGCTTTCTAACTGTTCCATCTAAAAATGGTCCCACCTGTATTTTCTCTCTTGTCCCGTGCAAATTTAGATTCCTTCCTCTCTCTAATAATTTTCTCAAATTGTTCCAATTCCTTTTTATTTTTCTCATACGGATGAGGAAGGATTCGTTGGTTTCAGATTCTTTTAATTTAGTACTCAGATGTTCAATTTCTTTGGAATACTCATTCAACATTAGTGTATCATGTTTTAATATTATCTGGATTAATTCCCTGGAGCACTTCAATAGTGCACTCTTTCACTCGGTTTTCAAATCTGTTGTTGCTATGAGGGAAAAACTTTAGGTCGTAGTCCTCATGGGGTAAGGGAATGTTTGAGATAATTTTGACCCTAACAACAATAATGTCTTGAGTTTATTCAAGTCTTGAAACCACCTGTTATCCCTTGATTGGCTACCTATATATCTCTCTCCCCCCCCCCCCCCCCCCAGAATATGGAATCAGTCTTCATTTCCGTCTTTCACAAGATTTGTTTAAATACGCTCTTGGGTCGAAGCTCGCCATCATTGATAACTATACGGATATTCGTGCCAGATAGGATTGGACGTAAAAATGGTCAATACCAAGGTTTGTAAAATAGGAAGATTACAGGTCATCAAATCCTTAACATCATTACATCTTCTCTAGTCTGCTCCAAAGTCTGAAGATACATTCATAAACCCAAATGCCTGACTGTCTCATCACCATGTATGCACCATCCCAAGTTGCCTGCAACTTACTCTTATGAACTGGGAGGAGTACCATGACCTTTTTTCCTGCTGACAACTCCCTATCTTGGCCATGGACGTTGTACCATTGTTTTTGTCAGGTCTGGTCCACTTTTTTTTAAATCAGGTAAAATTTTATTGCATTTTCCTTTTTTTATTTTATAACATTTTAAACAACAAAAAAGCCCATAACATTGGACTTAATCCCCAATTATAACCCACACCGTGTTACAGGTATTATCAAGTAACCATACATAATAGTATCACAAAAGAAAAAACATTGACATTCAGATATACAAGCCAAGGTATGTACACCTCCCACCATTTCAAGATGCAATGAAATAATATTACAGTTTTGATAATACAGAATATAATCGTTGACCTTAATGACTCAACAATAGGCGGCTGGATGTCTGCCCCGAGCATTCATTAGGAGAGCTCCACCTTCCTCAACCCTTCTGTAACATATGGGGATATCCTCCACCTATACCATATTCTTTCATACTTATCCACTAGTTTCCTGCTGGTGTACATGAACCTTTCATGGCCGACTGTATCGTTAACAAGGTCGATCCAGCTACTCAAAGTCGGGCCTTCAGGTGCCATCCATTTTCTAGCTATCACCACCTTTGCCAACATAAGTAATGTGTTGATAAGCAGTCTAATAAGTCTACGGGTTTTTTTGTTTAAGCCCAAACCGAATATAGAGAGTTTTGGAGTCAAGGCCCACCACTCCCACCTCCAGTCTTTTAATACAATCCTCCACCTTTCCCCAAAAGGATGAAACCAGCGGACATTCCCAGAGTATATGCCAAAAATCTCCTTTTTCACTCTTACACTTGGGACACAACACCCTCTGACCCCCACTAAACTTAGAAAGCCGAAGAGGGGTGAGATACGCTCTGTGTAACAGAAAAAACTGGACCTGGCGAAATCTGACTGATGCAGTGACCTCTTTCGGGCTACACAACACCATATCCCATGCCTTGTCACTAAGTCTCCCCAAATCCTCCTCCCACCTCCATCGCAGGGGGTCTGGTCCACTTTTAAATACACCTGCACCAAATGCATCACCTTCCTGATCCCACCTCACATTTCCTGCACATATCTTCATATATACCAGCTGTTCTTGGGTCTGAAATGTCCCTTCCCAGCTTTCCATTACTAGATCTTAAGGGTCCATGTACTTTCTGGCCATAGAGCAATTCGATCTGGAAGTACCCAGTGGACTCCTGAGGCACCTCCAGATATGCAAACATATGCCGCAGACCCTTTTCCAAATCTCTTCTCTTCAGACTGCACTTAGTCCCTCAGTAGATGCTTCAAGGTGCCATTAAACCTCTCAACAGTCTTATTGAATTACGGGTGGCAAGGAGTGGTCTGTAGGGGTCTACTAACCCATATTTTCCCACAGGGTCTGGACAAGATCCACTTGGAGCTGGGTTCCCTGGTCTGTGACTACCTCCTGTGGGTATCCGACTCGGCTAAAGATGTCCACTAGGGCCTGGGCTGCATGTTCTGTGGATATGGATAACAGCGCCACTGCCTCTGGGGTACCTGGTGCTAAAGCCACCATGGTCAGGATAAACATCTTTCAAGTGTGACTGTGATTCGCTGGCGGCCCTACAAGATCTATAGCCATCCGGGCAAATGGTTCTTGGATTATAGGAGGGTCTGCAGTTTTTCTAGGGCTTCTCCCTATCTTCTGACATGTGTCACAAGAGGCTTTATTTTGTTTTACTTCTTGGGAGACTTGGGGCCAGAAAAAGTTCCTTAGTATGCGGGCCAGAGATTTGTGAGTTACAAAATGCCACAGTGGCAGCAATATCATGGAACAAGCTAATAGCTGTGCCCAGTAGGGTCAGCATACCACCAACTGCTTAACCTCCTCCCTGGATCCTGATCTCCCTTGGGCAGGACCACCCTGTAGAACAAGCCTTTGTCCAAAACATTTGCCCGTGACTCCCTCTGCCTCAGTGTCAGCTGTACTTTTCAATTTAGCTTGGGCATTGCTGAACTCTGCTCTATCCACCTTCCCAAAGTGTAGTTTTGGTACAGAATTTCAAACATCAGGGTTACTCACCTAGGGTGCTGTTTGACTGGTCACTGGCTCTTGATATCGGGGGGTGGGTTGTCCCTGGGTTAATTTTGGATGAGTGGCTGTCACTGGATGGTTTCTACTCTTGTCTCCAGGTCACCACTTGGACGAAATCGGTAAAGATATTGGCGTTTGCCAATATCACCTTTGTGGGCAGCCCCTTTAAAACATCCACATACACATATCCTACCCACCAGTCCGGTTGTACTTGACCCACCGGAATTCCCTATGTTAAAGGGGTGCCCCTCCCGCACACACTCTGTTGGACTCGGTCGGCCTTCTCCTGGTGGCACATAACTGGGTACACTACACTAAGGGCTCTCCATCTTGGTTGACTGGCCACATAATCATCAGCCAGCTCGACTGTCTCAGGTTTTCGGTCCACCAGTAGTTCACAGATCTCTGGAGTAATTTCTGCCTCTCCAACAGGATTGTGTCAATCTCAGTCTCGCTTTCATGAAAGGATGGGACCCTACTCTACCCTATCCCAATTAGAACTGTGTCTGGGTCTCTTCATGGCTCATCACCTGTGGTACTTTGGGCACTCCGATTGAGACCGTCAGCACCGCCTGGAGGATTCCTGCTCTTTCCTGTGAAATCTCTCCTTTCCTTTCCTAGTGCTTCCAGACAATCCTGTAGTACTGCTTGGGTGGCGTTATTCAATCTGGGTGTAGTGGCTGGGGTTTGCCCCTGTAGGGGATGTCAGTGAATTCCTCCTTCCTCCCCCTTCCTTTACCATCTACTCTAGGCGGGCTCTCTCCCACTCCATTAATTTCGTCCACCAGCACCTTTCGGATTTCATAGTCCTCATAGGTGATTCCTTACCCCCTGCGAAATCTTTGGCGTGTTTTTTTCGCCCTCTGATAAGTTTTTTTTCCTCTCCAGTGAGCATGCCCGTCTCTGCCTCCGTGGCCATTTCTGTGGGATCACCTATTAGTTCCCCTATTGATACTGGTGCTAACCCTTTGTTGCCTGTCGTCCTTGCAGAGCCTGACTGTATCAGAGTTCGAATCCATGCACTCTACCCAATGTCAGGACTGTGTGATCCCACGGTCTGCCACAAAATAAGAGGATGCTAGGTTTTTAGAACCAAAGTTCACTATGTTACCCAACCTCCTTTAGGGTCAGAAATCACACAGGCAAGGAGGAGATCGAAACATACAGTGCTATCTTTACTTCTTTTGTAGTAGAACAACAGAATTTAAAACTGAACACTTTAAACAATAGTTCAGCAGCTCACCAGTATCAATAGGAGTCCCAGCAAGGTTCCCCAATCAACTTAACCATGCAAAAGTTCCACGGGCAAAAGAGTCTGTCAACAGAAGGTCCAGGGAGTCTTGGTTATTTGCTATTCCCGGTTCTCTGCCAGCGTGGTGTGGCACTGGGTATCAGTCTTGCCACTCCTGTGGGCACACCAATTTACCCAGAACCTGTTGAGTATCTTCCGATGATGTGGGGAGGTGATAGATCCCAAGATGGAGCAACAGCCTGCTTTCCCAGGTATAGGACAGTGATGATCACTGGGTCTGCTGGTAGAGAAAACACCCTACACCAGTCACCCCCACACCGTCCAGGAATCGACCCCTCCCCACACACACACCCCCGACAAACCCCTGGGTCTCTCCTTCTTAAACATTGGTGGTGAGTCGAGATTAGTTGGCCTTCCACAGTGGCTCCTCTGCTGTTTCTCTGCCTCAATGTCTGGGCCAGTCCTGTGTAAAACAGTGGGTAATACTTATCTTTCCCTACCTCCATATCTTGGATAAACCACAGTTCCTCCTGATATTAACCTCTTCCAAGCTTTTGTTACGTGTCAAGGCTTCCAGCTGTCCCTTCTTCTTAATCCCCATGTGTCCACAATACATTCTCCCTCTGTCCGCCGGACACAATTTAAGAACTGGTCCTGGGGAGACAGTCCATGTAATCCCTGTGGATTTGATGTAACTTGGCAGCATGGCTCAGTCCCATCAAAAGGAACATAGTAGAGGAGGAGCTATCCATTAAAAATGTTTGAATGTTAAAGTACTGTTACTCCAGATCGGTCTACTATAACCAAAGGTATCGCAGTGTCCCCCAATGGAATCAGAGAAACAGTTTTTATGGTGAGTAAAAAATCCTCTTTTCTCTCATTTACAGACAAATTATCAGATAACTCATAATTAAATAGAAGAGTGCTAAACAGTCATAATAAAATTGTAATGTAAAAAATATTAGAATGTTTGTTTTCTTTCCCTAAAACTATGAATCGTGAAGTATGAAATATTACATCCTTACTGTGAAATTAGCATATTAGAATCTTTCTCTGAATTCCTTACCTTATATAAAAACCTATAGCCTATTGGTAATGAGATCCGCAGTGATTTTTACATTTTACCGTAGAACAAATATTTATATATATTTGTTTTCCCCTGGAAGTAAAATCAGTAAAATCAGTAACTTCAGATACAGATTAGGAGATAATCAATGTTTAAGTGGCATTCAGTAGAAGTAGCTGATGTTTGATTAGGAGAGAGGAGACCACTCTTTTCTCTTTAATGTGAAACGACCTACCATTCTTTCTGGACAAAGAACAGAAAAATTGTTTAAATATGTGCAAAAATTAATGACTTAAATTTATTTCTGAAGAATAAAAATATATGCTTAAACTTTTTTTTGATGGAAAGGTCTTTTCAGTGACTAGTAAACATTTTAAAGTCCAACATTTTTCTTGTGATATAGGCGGCATCATTTTGGAACATGATCCTCAGTGGTCCTTTGCCTGGAGCTCTACAAAATGAGCAGCATCCTACTCTGCAAACAAGTGCTTGTGATGCTTTGTCATCTGTCTTGCCAGAGGCTTTCACCAAATTACCAGTAAGCAAATGTCCATCTATATATATATATATATATCTATCTGTAGCACACCAGTTTAGTAGAGTCCATTAATCCTTGGTCTGTCCACTCTTCAAAAGAATCGACACTGGGTATTTCTCCATCCACTCTGGGTGACACTGCTACCATGGGGTTGTCTGAGGGTGCTTGGAGTTGGCATTTAAATAGTTAATAACTAAACTTGCTGCTGACTAGTCCCCTCTGCTACCCCGTAGACCTTGGTTATGTTTAAGTGCCCAAGGAGTTGGGCTGTGTTTAGTACTGCTTGGCAGTACTAAACACAGTTTAATTTTTTATTATTTTTTAGTTTTATTTTGTTGTGAGTGTAGGTGGGGATAAATGTTTTACATTTTTCCTCATAGGTCATCGATGGAGCAATGTTCCGTTTTTTTCTTTATAAAAAAAAAAAGGAAAAGAAGTTAAAGAATCTACAAGGATCGCGGGCAGTGACTGCACTGTTCCGATGGGTCCGGCGCTGCCACAGGCAGAGAGTGCCGCACTCCTTACGAGGACCCGACATGTTAGGAGATACCAAGTTCCCCGCTGAGGTGGAGGGGGGGGCTTGGATCTCACAGAGCCAGAGAAGAAGCGGTAGGAGCGGGACATATTCCCTAGTGGGCAGCGATGCTGAGTTCTACATAGTGTGGCAGCATGTGCTCGCGAAGACTCTTCCTGTGTGTGTGTGTGTGTGTGTGTGTGTGTGAGCCATAGGACAGCGGGGAGTGAAGTGAGACTCTCCGGCTGTCAGTGGTATGCTCCAAAGCGGAAGTTGTGCGAGCCTTTTTCTCTTATCACAGATCGGACTTCAGGGGCACCTCAGAGATTTCTGCTGCTGCTGGCTTCTCCTCTCAAATTCCTTCAAGTGTCAGCTAAATTCCCCATAGGGGATATATATTGGCATTATTTTATCTGTTTCAAGAGCTTTTATTCTGTCCTCTGTTTTTGAGGGTATTTATACCAGACTCTGTAGTTAGGACTGGTATTACAGTGTTATCCCCCTTTTTAATGTTTTGGGGATGGGTAAACTTGTAATTGAGACTATTTTTGTGAGTGTCATTATTTTTGTGAGTGTCACTAACAGAGTTTATTTCATTATACTATATTTCTTTTGTGTTTTTTTTGTTGTTTTTTTTTAAATAGAGTGAATAGGAGGTATTTGAGAAATTCATATTGATAAATTTGTATTTACAATGTCCGATAAGGGGAAGGGTGTCTGTGTTAAGTTTTATTCCTGCTCTAAATGTTCCGCGAAGCTGCCGGTGGGACAGTTGGACCAGGGGGTGTTTGTGCACCTTGTGAAGCAGGAGACCAGGTTGTGCAGACCCAGGGTTGGTCCTTCCGCTAACGTGGAGGTACCGGTGTGGGTTTCCTCTTTGGCGCAGTCTGTTTCTATGCTCACCCAACTTATCAATAGACAGGCAGAAGCTAATTCCACTTTGATTAGTGTAAATGCTGGCTCTGCTTCGGCTGCTTCTGTGGAGGTGGTTAATTCCGGGACTTCAGATGGTTCGGGGGGCAACTTAACATAGGCCCAGCCTTCTCCATCTCAAGTCTCAGCCTGAACCTGCGTGGTCATCCACTTTGCTAAAGCATTTGAACAGTTTCTTAGACTCCTCGGCACGTTTGGCACCTAGGACCAAATGTTCCCGCTTTTCTCATCCTTTGTTACTTTCTGACTCATCTGGAGAGGAAAGTGAATTACGGGAGGATTCAGATTCTGTACATTTAGGTGACAGGAATGACAATTCCAGGAACCAGGGAATTCAGGATTTGGTGTTGGTGGTGCATCAAACTATTTACCGGGGGGGCGTGGCCTGGTAGCCATATTAGCCAGACGTGCTTCGTTACAGGTCCGGGACTTTGGGGGACTATTCTGCAAATATTCGGGCTCTCCCCGCTAGTAAAAGAGCCAGCCCCGTGTCTACCCGACTTGTCAACATTGGAGGCACCTGCTGATCCCATTTGGGCCGTGCAAACATCATCCGGACCCTCTAGGAGCCCTGAGGCCTACCCGGTACTGCAGGCTGTGTGCCTGACTGGCGTGTGCCCATTACTTGTCCCGGCTCAACCACTCGTGGGGACGGTGCACAGAGTGAGATCTCCAGGCCGGCAACCTCTCCATCTGAGTCCCGACCTGTGTACTGCATCTCCGGTTTTGTCGGCGGCTGTGTCCCACAGCTGAACCTGCCCCTGCGCCCATCCGAGATTTGACCCGTCGGCTCCCCCCCCCCCCTCCCCTCTCTTACGCCCTCCAGCAGAGAGTCCCGCCATGGCGAGACTCCTGCAGTTCTAGCCTAAAGGTACCCACAGTGTAACTCACCTGGCAGGTTCCCGTCGGGTCACTCCTGGTTTGTATGGCCATCTTCTTTGGTCTGCTGCGCCTGGAGCTCCGGTGTGAAGTTGTACCCTTTCTTTTGTTTGATATCTATCATATTTGGCAGCTGCCTAAAACACTGCACGGCCTTCAGTTCCAGTATAGTGAAGAATCTGTGTGCTAAATCGCCTGCATCCCCATACAAATAATAACCGTGCCCTCCTGTGTCCGATCTTAGGTATTTGCGTCTTCATCAACATAGTCCTTGTGTAAAACTCTGTTCCCCTTTAGTGATAACTTCACTTTCACTATATTACTTCATCAATTTCACTGGTAAAAGACATTCCCACAGGCTTTAAATGATCTAACCACCCACCACATGCTGACAAGGGGAGGAGCCTCTTCTGTGCTGATGTACTGATAATATCCCTGTAAGTCTTCTCATCTACGTGGGCTTGTTTATTGCATTTTACTCACGCACTCTAACCCAGGTCTGTTGTCCAACAAACTTTTACCTCCCCTACTCATCTCTTCCTTCACCATGCCTAAGGGTAAAAAGATCCACTCCAAAGGCCATCCTCAGTATTTTGCAAATTAGAAGACTCCTACCTCCCGGTCTGTGAGAACGGACTCTCCACATGTCTCTGCTGATTCGGTCTGTGAAGAAGATGACACTGCTCCTATCACTAGATGGGACTTCATGACCCTAATTAAAGAAATGAAGGAGCTCAAGTCTTCTGTCCACTCTGAAGTACAAAATGCTCTTCATTCACTGCGAGCAGAAGTGACCTCTTTCAGGGATCGTACTGATGAGGTGGAAAAGAGACTAGAGACGTTTGTGACCGGAATAGAGGAACACATTCGGCGTATCCGCAACTAACTGGTCTCGATTCAGGAGCAACAGTAGGACATGGACAATCAAACCAGACGGAACAATCTAGGTATCAAGGGCATACCTGAATCAGTTGAGCCTTCGCAGCTTGACCAATACCTTAAGAAGCTTTTCTCTCAGCTTGTCCCTGAGGTCTTGGAGGAGCACTTTCTTTTTTACAGAGCTCATAAGGCACTAAAACCCAGAACACCCGTCCAAAACAAACCCAGGGATGTTATTCTGCGCCTCCATTTCTTCACAGCTAAGGAGATGATCCTACGAGGTGCCAGAAAGCTGTCCATACCCTGCAGATTTTCCAGAACCTCTCACCGATTTCTCTAGCCAGGCGCCGGGAGTTGGCCCCTGTGACGCAGATTCTAAGAGCCCGCAATATACAGTACAGATGGGGCTTTCCCTTTCGCCTCTTTCTCTGGCATAAAGATCGTCTGGTCCCTGCAGGATCTCTGCCCGAAGCTCAGGCCCTTCTGCAGCGCCTGGGCATTGCCCCAGGGTCCACCCCTGGTGCCTCACAATGATTTTTCGCAAAAACTTCTTCCGCTACCATTCGACCTCAAAGAGCGCCTAGAAGTGAATGGTTCACAACTGCGAGACCTTCCACCTCCCACAGGCCTTCCTCTTAAAGCCGTAACTTTCAGTCTCCTTACCAGTGAAGGCAAAACTGCGTAAGAGCAGGTCCCCGCAGACTACTGCAGACCACCGGATACCCCCACAGGCAGGCATAGGGGACATGCAACAAGCCTGCTCTGTCCTGTTCTTTTGACTTGCCAACAATATGTTTTCCTTTTGCATTGTTTAGATGTTATGGTTTGGTTGTTTATCTTTTCTTCCTTATTACAGGTTGTTCATCGATACTGATGCCCTCCAAGTATGCCGCCTGCACTGGCCTCCCTGTTCTCCCTCATTTACCCACATGCAGACCTGTTTTTGTCTATATTTTTATTTTTGTTCTTTTTTTTTTTTTATGTTTATTTTTTATTTTACTTTTTGCCATGGTTTTCTCTTTATTTGAGGTTACGTTTTATTCTGTTTTTATACATGATAATTGGCACCCCGACAGTATGTCCACTAAATGCATCACTGTGCCTGTTTGTTGTTTTTATGTATTTATTTTTTTCTGAATTGTTCCTGCCTTGTTGTCACCCCCCCGAGCCCTCTAGAGACATGTCACGTCTCCTCGCCCCCCTGTCAGCATCCCTTCCCACGTCATCTGGTTTATGTCTGCCAGTCAAGCCCCTATAGAGCTTTCTGCTCTCAGCTGGTTCGCAGATACCTGGAGTATCGCTCCTCTCTCCCTACCAGCTTCGTAGGTGGGTGTTTTGCACCACACCTGACCTTTCCTCTTCTGCCCTTCACCACCACCTCCATTCCTGCCATACCTATTCCCCGCCGGTCGTCACGTTTCCCTATCTCCTCAGAATGTAAGCTTCATGCCATCCTGTCTCTCTCACTTAACCCACCACCCCTAACTTTCTCATGACTCTCCGCCCTATATCCTTCAATGTAAAGGGACTTAACTCCCCCCAAAAACGAGGCAAATTCTATACATCCCTGCAGGCTCTCAAAGGGGATCTACTATTCCTTTAGGAAACCCACTTTGTTAAACATCTGCACCCAGAAATCCGGTCCAAACGATTCCCTCTCGCCTTCCATTCATGCGTCTATACTCAGAAGAGACGCGGGTTGGCTATCCTCTTTTCACATCACCTCATTTTTGAATTACAGGATACACATAGCAAAAAGGAGGGCAGATTCCTCATCCTAGTGGGCAATTTGAACAACTACCCTGCACCTTGGTCAATATTTATGCCCCTAATCAAGACCAGCATAAATTCTTGAAGTGCCTTTTGTTATCATGGGTCTGTAGGGTGGAACTGATAGTCGCAGGGGACTTTAATGCGGTCCTCACTCCTTCCTTTGATAGATCCACTTCCCCGACCGGAGAGATGGGATTAACTCTGCCTTACATAATTTTTTAAAACTTCATAACCTGTACGACTCGTGGGGTATTTCTGACCCCCTTGCCCGAGACTATTCTTTCTACTCCCCTGTACACAATGCATACTCCAGAATTGACATGATTTTGCTCAGCCATGATCTCGCCCTTAAACTTATTAATTCTCACATTCACCCAATCACATGGACGGATCATGCCCCGTTTTCCTCCAAACTTTTTTCATGCCCCCCTCCTCCTTTACATGGAGGATCAACAAATCCCTGCTTCATGATAGTAACATGGTGACCCATCTCAACTCCCTCTTATCTGAATATTTTGAAGCTAACGACTCCCCAAACATCTCACCCACGACCCTATGGAATATCCATAAGGCTGTCATTAGAGGACATCTTCTGGCCCTGGCTTCCAGTGCCAGGAAAGAGACTCGCTAAAACGACTCACCTCACTGCCTCCCTACAAGCGTTAGAAGTGCAGCATAAGGCCAACCCAGACCCTATCATCCTTCAACAGATTATTAAAGTACGGGGCGAGCTTTACCTCCTACTTTCACACAAAGTGGCCAATAAGCTAAGATGGTTTCATAAGAACGTTGATTCAAAGGAACACAAGGCCGACAAACTTTTGGCCACCCGACTCCGTACCAAAATCTCAGCTCGTAACCTCCTGGCTATTAGAGACTCCTCCGGGGTGCTGGTGTATGACCCAAAAATGATTTGATACGTTTTCCAAAAGTACTACCTAAAACTATACAACTTTCTAACGCCGCTGCCTATAGGAGTTGCATTCTAACGTTCATCTCCCTAAATTGTCCCATCAGGCGGCTACTCGTCTTAGTGAATGCATTACCTTAGACGAGGTTGAACAGGTTGTAAAGGCGCAGAAAGCCGGCAAGGCACCTGTGCCTGATGGGTTCTCGGCGGCTTACTATATGAGGTTTGCGGTACAGTTGGTCCCCCGTCTGTTCACCCTTTTTAATTCCATTCTTAAAGGAGCCCCTTGGCCCCGGGAGTCCCTGGAAGCTAGGTTTACCCTGATTTATATGGAAGGAAAAGATGCTCATTATTGTGTTGGCTATCGCCCGATATCTCTTCTCAATAGCGATGTTAAGCTGTACGCCAAGATTCTCGCCAACCGACTTAACTCTCTACACCCCTCCCTAATTCACTACAATCAGGTGGGTTTTATCCCCGGTAGACAAGCCAGGGACAATACAAGGAGAGCCGTTGACCTTATCCATATACTCAATACTAGGAAAACACCCTCGATTATCTTGGCGCTGGATGCCGAAAAGGCCTTCGACAGGATCTCCTGGCAGTTCATGATCCATACATTTAAGCGTTTTGGCCTGACTGGAGACTTCCTGGCTGGAGTCCAGGCCTTATATTCCTGTCCTTCTGCAATAGTTATTGTCAGTGGCTCTCCTTCTGATCATAGTGCTCTGCAATGGCACATGTCAGGGATGCCCCCTTTCCCCTCTTATTTTTTCCTTTGTTGTTGAACCCTTGGCTACTATTCGAGCATCCCCGGATGTAAGGGGTGTACACACGGGGGACCTGGAGAGCAAGATTTCTCTTTTTGCCGACGACATGCTTTTGAGACTTCAGCAGCCGAGGACCTCTCTGCCCAACTTATTCACCATCATGACTCATTACGGAAATCTCTCCGGTTATATAATTAACATAACTAAATCTGAGGCACTGTTCCTTAACCTCCCTCCCCACGATTGCCTCGATATCACCTCCCAATTCCACTTTCGGTGGCAAAAGGAAAAGTTAAAGTATCTGGGAATCTACATTACCACCACCTACAAGTCCCTCTACCAGGAGAACTTTACAGCTCTCTGTCTCAAACTTAAATCTAATATCTTCTCTTGGAGGCCCCTAATTATCTCATGGCTGGGCAGGATCATTGCCATTAAAATGTCTGTTCTCCCTCCGCTCCTTTACCTATTCCAGACACTCCCCGTCAGGGTCCCTATCTCTGAATTGAATACTATGCAGCGACACTTAGCTAAATTTGTCTGGCTGGGCGGGTCTCCCAGGGTCCGACTAGCACAGCTTCAGAAACCCACAAATTGTGGAGTTAGGGGATTTTCTAATCTGAAGGCCTATTACTGGGCGGCCCATCTCAGTTCTGTTGTCACCTCCTTTGCTCCTCCGGCCTCCCACGCCTGGGCTGATATAGAAGCTGCCTACCTCTCTCTAACGGACCTCTCTAGTATTTTGGGCCTACCTAAACAATCTAAGCTTGCACTGATCAAGCAATTCACTATCTTACTATTTGCGGCTCGGAACTGGGAGACCTGCAAAAGCCATCTCTCCTTCCCCCCCAAGTTCTCTGAATATCATGACCTGATGGTACAACCCTGCCTTCCCACCTGGTGGGCTCCAGTCTTTTTCTCGAACATGGACGGCCTCTGGTATCCGATTTGCTGGCGACCTTTTGGACTGAAGAGGACCTATGACTTATGACGCTTTCCACTCCAAATACCCCGAACTAAACCCGCTATTCTATCAATACCTACAAATCAGGCATTTTCTCCTCTCTTCTGTCGGCCGATTCACCTCCACTGATCTCCCCCTTTAGACCCTCTGTTTCTCCTCACCGCTTCGGAGAGGCATGATTTCTTCAATTTATAACTTACTTCTAGACAAGATGTTGGTCTCTGGGAGTGGCCACGAGAGAGTGGGAGAGAGACTTGGGCACCCCCCTGGAGAAGGACTGTTGGGAGACCATCAGATCGAAGGTAGCCTTTAGTTCCATCTCCACATTAATTACGGAAAATGCATACAAGATTTTTTACAGATGGTGTTTTACGCCTGATGGACTAGCTAAATTGTATCCGACTGCCTTCCCTGCCTGTTGGCAGGAATGCGGTCATAGAGGTGCCCTAATTCATATCTGGTGGTCTTGCCCTGTTGTCTCCTCCTTCTGGGATAAAGTAACAACACTCCTTTATATTCGAGGCTTTATCCTCTTGCAGGAACAGCATGTAGCTCATTGGGATCAGTAACCCAGAGTGGATACTCCGGTGGCTAGGTTAGCCCGACATACTACTCTGCAGGTTTCTGACGCAGCGGCTCTTCAGGATCCTACGGATCACAGGTTAGAAGGGTTTCTAAGGAACATTTTCCTTGCGGCTGGCACAGCCTTTAGACCCTTGTTTGTATCTGCGTGGGTGGCAAGAACTATGGAGTCTTGGACTGACCAATTAGCTACAGGTCTGCAGGAATCGGAATTGCTTCCCTTGACTCATCACCTAAGATGTTTTTAGCTATCTCTCTGAGGCGGCCCAGAATGCGGCTTCCATTTTTTTTTCGGTGTCTGCTTCTGCAGTGGCAGCTAGGAGAACGCTTTGGCTTCATTCATGGTCATTAAGAGGTTCTTAGAGGCTTTACCTTTTTTTATGGTCGGTCCTCTTCGGTCCTGAATTAGGTAACTTGATCAGTCAGACTACCAGAGGTAAGAGCTTTTTTCTACCTGTGAACTCTTCTAAACCCAGGATTCCTCGTTTTTGTTCTTTTCGGCATTCCTTTTGTGGTAACTCGGCCTCAATGAGGCAGTCTTCAATTAGAGGCAGACTGCTTGCTCTCAGGGGACAATCTTAGAAGGGAAGAGGTTCCTATTCTAAGAGGTGTCCATCTTCCAAGATTTCAGACAAGACTCCCACATGAAGGGATTCCCCCTCTCCTCACGGCTGCGGTGGTGGGGAAGGGGGGGGGGTCACCTTTTAGTTTTTCAGGGATTAGTGGGCGATGCCCACCAAGGATGTTTGCATCTTGGGAATAATATCCAGAGGTTATTTCATAGAAATTATGGGTCCTACTCCTCAACATTTCCTTCAAGCTCCGTTGCCTTGCGATTTGATGAAGAGAAGGGCGATGCTCCAGTCGTTCGCTTCCCTTCTTTCCGCTGGTGTCATTTGCAGAGTTACGGAAGATCAGAAGGGCATGGGTTCTTACTCAAACCTGTTTTTCGTACCCAAGCAGGATAGTTCGTTTCGCCGGATACTGAACCTCAAGTGTCTCAATCTTTACCTTCGGGTAACCAAATCTCGTATGGAGTCGGTACGCTCAGTCATCAACAGGTTGAAACCCCTGGAGTTTATAGCGCCTATAGATATTGGCTACGTGTACCTGCATGTTCCTATTTGGGAAGGACATAAGTCTGCTTCGTTTCACCATAGGGAGTTCTCATTTTCAATTTCGGGTTTTTCCCTTCAGCCTTTCCACTGCTCCCAGGGTATTTGCGAAAATTATGGCAGTTATGGCTGCCGGTTTAGGTGCCCAGGGAGTAAATGTAGTTCCATGCCTGGACAATTTACTCATTAAAGCTTCCTCGTGTTTGCTCCTGTCTCAACATCTTGCTCTGTCTCTGAGTTTTCTGGAACGGCACGGGTGCATAATCAGTTATCCGAAATCTCATCTGGAACCCTCACAAAGGATGGTGTTCTTGGGACTTTTGATGGACACGGCCCTTCAGAGAGTCTTCCTTCTGGAGCAAAAAGTTTGCTCAGTTCAGAACTCTGTTCAGCTGCTGCCGCGTCCTTCCATAAAGTTGGGAATGCAGGTTCTGGGATTGATGGTGTCAGCATTCAAAAGTCTTCCCTATGGACGATTCCACTCACATGCCTTCCAGTGGAATCTCTTGAGTCAGTGGTCGGGATCACCTCTGCATCTGGAGTCTCAAGGAATCCACCTTTCCAGAAGGACTCGCAATTCCCTGGGTTGGTGGCTCATTCGGGATCATCTAAAGGTAGGCAAATTCTTTGCTCCGTTGGAATGGGTTCTAGTGACTATACGGATGCCAGTCTGCGAGGCTGGGGAGCGGTGGTTCTCCATCTCCGGCTGCAGGGCCTCTGGTCCAACATGGAGGCTCTCCTGACGATCAACATTCTCAAATTACGAGCCATGTTGCTAGGCATTCAGGAAGGGCAATCCTTCCTTCAAGGAAAGCCGGTTTGTCTGCAGTCAGACAACGCCACAGCGGTAGCATATGTAAATTGTCATGGAGGAACAAAAAGTGCGGGAGGGATGCAGGTGGCGGAACAGATCCTGTCTTGGGAAGAAACCTGGGTCCTCGCGATATCCGCAGTTTTCATTCCAGGAGTAAACAACTGGGAAGTGGTTTTTCTAAGCAGACTTGCAATCCTCCCGGGAGAATGGTGTCTATAACCGCAGGTTTTTCAGCAGCTGGTCCAGAGATGGGGTCTTCCAGATCTGGATTTGATGGCATCCGGGTACAACCAAGTTTTGCGCACGGACCACAGATCCTCTGGCGGCGGTGGATGTGATGTCAATGGAGTGGGATTTCCAGCTAGAACATCTTTTTCCTCCAATCCCGATGATTCCTCTGGTGCTACGGCAAGTAAGGATGGGGGTGTCATCCAGTGATTCTAGTGGCTCCAAATTGGCCAAGACGAGTTTGGTTCGTAAACATGTTGCTTATGGCAGAAGGACGAGGTTGTGCTCAGACCCGATCTGCTCAATCAAGGACCTTTTCATCGTCCGGACTTAACTCGGTTGGCTATAATGGCGTGGCTGTTGAGGCTAGCCTCTGGAGATCCAGAGGTTTCTTCCCTAGGGTAGTGGATACCCTGATGAGGGCTTGAAAACCGATGTCGGCTAGGATCTGCCACAGGGTGTGGAAGATTTATGTACAATGGTGTGAGAGGAGGTGTCGTGATTCTGCAATTTTCAGCTTGGCTCGTTTTCTAGATTTTCTACTAGATGGGTTAGAGACAGGTCTTAGGTTAAGTTCCCTGAAAGTTCAGGTCTCAGCACTTTCTATTTTCTTTCAACGCCGCTTGGCTTCCCTACCTGATGTTCGTACTTTTTTCTTCAGGGAGTGCTGCATGTTCAGTCTCCCCATGTTCCTCCGTGGCATTTCAACCTGGTTCTTGATGTCCTCCAGCGGCCTACGTTCAAACCTCTGGAGTTGGCTGACCTCAGATTTTTGACGTGGAAGGTGGTTTTTCTGTTGCCCATATCTTCTGCAAGAAGAGTATCAGAACTAGAGGCCTTGTCCTGTAGAGTTCTTTACTTAGTATTTCATGAGGTTAGAGCGGTTTTCAGGACCATACCTTCTTTTTTTGCCAAAGGTGGTTTCAGGTTTCCATATAAACCAGGAGATAGGGATTCCAGTCTTTCGGGAAGGAGTGTCCTCTTCTGGGTCGCCTTCTTCAGTTGGTCTGGACGTAGTTAGAGCTTTGAAGGTCTATGTAGAAAGGACTTCTGCTTATCGAAAAACTGATTCTCTTTTTGTGCTTTACGATTCCTCTAAGAGACTATGGCCAGCCACCAAGCAAACTATTGCTCGTTGAATTAAGTCTTTGATTAGGCATGCCTATATGAGTATCAATCGGCCTGTGCCTCCGGTTCTCACAGCGCACTCTACCCGTGCAGTGGGGGCATCCTGGGCTGCTCATCATGGGGCTTCTACGGATCAGCTGTGTAGGGCGACTACCTGGTCCTCTGTCCATACCTTTAAACATTTTTACCAGTTCAATATTTTTGCGTCTTCCGACGACAATTGGCCGAAATGTTTTACGGGCTGGTAGACCAGATCATTCCCACCGGTGGCTTAGGGGGCTACTTTAGAATGTCCCCATGGTAGCAGTGTCCCCCAGAGTGGATGATGGAGAAAAGAGGATTTTTGTACTTGCGTTAAATCTTTCTCCGAGTCCATCTGGGAGACACTGCTTTCCCTTCCTTTTGCTGTTCTACTGTTTTGATTAGATTTGTGCCCTTTTTTTCTTGAGACTTTAGTATTACTGAGGTCTATGGGGTTGCAGAGGGGAGGAGTCAGCAGCAAGTTTAGTTAACTATTTAAGTGCCAACTCCAAGCGCCCTCAGACAACCCCATGGTAGCAGTGTCCCCCAGATGGACTCTGAGAAAGAGATTTCAAAAATCTTCTTTTCACAGAGGTATACCATAAAATATAGGGGATAGCGCCTTAATTGCGCAGGTTATTTTTGTATCCTGTTGCTAGATAGCCTCTGATAACTTCTTACTTACAACTTTATTGCTTAGTACAACTTTTAACTCGATTACAACTCATTGTCATTAAACACAGTGGAAACTTTCCAGTAAAACATCACTGCTTATGTTTAGTAAAACTTCTCAGAACACACAGCTTAGTACGTCTCTCTCAGACTCTAACTTGCCAGTTCAACGTCACTGCTTAGTAAAATTTCTCAGGCACAAATTTTCCAGTGCAATGTCAATGCTTACGTACAGTCAAACACCATTTATATCACAATCAATCCACCCACAATACCCACCCCTCAGTATTAATCACTCATTGCATTCTCACAGAGCATGCAGCCTTTTCATTGCATACTGCATTTCCACAGCATACTACATTGCCAGTAATCCATACATCACATCAAGCTCAATTTCTGCTCAATTATAACAGCCTATCATTATTACTCTGCTCCCATAACAATCACTGTTGAATCCTTATTATCTATCACATCTACCAATATCGTTCATCTTAATTTACTTCAATTCCATAATCCATTACAATGCTTTCCATATTCCCAAACATCTCTACATCAAGATCTACAGAATAAATTTATACTCCTTCGAATATCTCTGAACTGGATTCCATTACCCTTTATGTAAATCTGTGTGGTAGGATGGGGGAGGGTAGACGAGGAAATGTAAAGAAAAAGAGACCTGACTTGATTTGTGTCTGCACCTTTCTTTAGACGATTATGTGGACAGAGCCTAGTGCAGGAATTGGTGTATAAATTAAGGTGTATGTCTAAACAAAAGGCAGGTGTTTACAGGAAAATTAAGGATTTCTTCACATATATCAATCTTAATCTAAAACAGGTCCCCAATACCACAACTAGAAAAGATAGAATGCCGCAGGGGCCACTTATGTGTAGTAACGTCTTTATATAGTAAAGCAAGGGATTAAGAATTAGTCTAAAATGGAAATTCTTATCTGAAGGAATAATGTCCTTTAGGAGGAGAGTGTCCACCACCGGGTCTCGAACAGGAAGTGGTAATGTTGAATGTAAATGTCTCCTCAGGACTTCAAGCAGAACCTCAGAATATAGAGACAATGTGGTAGGACGACCTTTTGCGTTTCTTCTGCTGATTTCTTCAGAGGTTATGCTGGTTCCTTTGAAGATTATACCTGTATTTAGCACAAAAAGTCTTTTAGTATGAAATAAAGGGCTAAAAGTAGAGCTACCATATTTAATTATACACATCTTACTATTATTAAAGATTAACTGTATTGTTTTATTTATTATTAATTTTAAAATACTTAATTTCCATTATATTTTATTTATTGCACTGATGTTAATAATAGCAAAAATTAATGTACCGTATTTTTCGCTCCATAAGACACACTTTTCCCCCCCAAAAAAGTGGGGGAAAAAGTGTGTGCGTCTTATGGAGTGAATACTGCAAGCCAGCAAGAAAGGAGAGCGGGTAAACTTACAGGTCCAGCGGGCTGAAGAGAAAACGGTGGCAGCGTGGAGAAGCGGGTCCAGCGGGCTGAAGAGAAGACACCAGTGCCGGTGGACTGCGCGGTCCTGCGGATCCTCCTGAACTGTCGTCCCCCTCACCCCCCGCCTATCTGTGAGGACCTAGGTATCACATGGGACGGCACCAGTCATGTGGTGCACGTCCCATGTGATACCTAGGTCCTCACAGATAGGCGGAGAAGTACCGATCTTGCGCGGAGGGAGTAAGGTAAGTTATGGGAGGCTGGAGTCCTGGAAGCTATAGTGTATGTGTTTCCCGGTGGCTATAGTGTATGTGTTTCCCGGTGGCTATAGTGTATGTGTTTCCCGGTGGCTATAGTGTGTGTGATGGAGGCTGTAGTGTGTGTGATGGAGGCTGTAGTGTGTGTGATGGAGGCTGTAGTGTGTGTGATGTAGGCTATAGTGTGTGTGATGTAGGCTATAGTGTGTGTGTGCTGGAGGCTATAGTGTGTGTGTGTGTGCTGGAGGCTATAGTGTGTGTGTGTGTGCTGGAGGCTATAGTGTGTGTGTGTGTGCTGGAGGCTATAGTGTGTGTGTGTGTGTGTGCTGGAGGCTATAGTGTGTGTGTGTGTGCTGGAGGCTATAGTGTGTGTGTGTGTGTGCTGGAGGCTATAGTGTGTGTGTGTGCTGGAGGCTATAGTGTGTGTGTGTGTGTGCTGGAGGCTATAGTGTGTGTGTGTGTGTGTGTGTGCTGGAGGCTATAGTGTGTGTGTGTGTGTGCTGGAGGCTATAGTGTGTGTGTGTGTGTGTGTGCTGGAGGCTATAGTGTGTGTGTGTGTGTGCTGGAGGCTATAGTGTGCTGGAGGCTATAGTGTGTGTGTGTGTGCTGGAGGCTATAGTGTGTGTGTGTGTGCTGGAGGCTATAGTGTGTGTGTGTGTGTGCTGGAGGCTATAGTGTGTGTGTGTGTGTGTGCTGGAGGCTATAGTGTGTGTGTGTGTGTGTGTGCTGGAGGCTATAGTGTGTGTGTGTGTGTGCTGGAGGCTATAGTGTGTGTGTGTGTGCTGGAGGCTATAGTGTGTGTGCTGGAGGCTATAGTGTGTGTGTGTGTGTGTGCTGGAGGCTATAGTGTGTGTGTGTGTGTGTGTGCTGGAGGCTATAGTGTGTGTGTGTGTGCTGGAGGCTATTGTGTGCTGGAGGCTATAGTGTGTGTGTGTGCTGGAGGCTATAGTGTGTGTGTGTGTGCTGGAGGCTATAGTGTGTGTGTGTGTGCTGGAGGCTATAGTGTGTGTGTGTGTGCTGGAGGCTATAGTGTGTGTGTGTCCTGGAGGCTATAGTGTGTGTGTGTCCTGGAGGCTATAGTGTGTGTGTGTCCTGGAGGCTATAGTGTGTACTTTTTTTCCTGTTTTCCTCCTCTAAAAACTAGGTGCGTCTTATAGTCAAGTGCGTCTTATGGAGCGAAAAATACGGTAATCTTATTTCACTTTCATCCATGTGGGATAACACTCGAGGTTTAGAGGCTGCAGTGGAGCTTGGACCCTATTTTCTTTGGTTATCATTGACAGCCGGAAATTATAAATAGTTGTTTATTTTACCAACTTCTGAAGGCATCTCCACAGCCTCAGCAGCTGCTAGGTGCTTAAAGTGAGTCTCCTGCTGCCCACTTGTTTTCATGTACAGGGGGAAGACCCGGTCTCTGGTGTTGCAGGTAGAGAACTGTATCTGGCACAGGACCGCGCACCGGAGTCATGGTTTGAATGTAAGTGGCTCCCCTCTGTAAGGGGGGCAGTCAGCTAGTAATGTTTAGACCCCTTTGGGGCCTGCAAGGAAGGAGTGGGTAAAGAAAATGGAAGTTGCTCAAATCAATTTAAAGGCTATATCAGGTGCATGAAAGGGTGGGGTTATCCTAAATGGAACAAACACAGACAAATCCCCCCATCACACTGCTATAGCCAGCAAAAGATCTGCTATTTCTACTGTAGATAAAAATGCAAAAGTCTTAGTTGCACACATTTGCAAATGTATGTTGAAGCCACCCACCACTCCACCGTGCTTTTGCGAATAGGGTGGTCCTACTCTAAACAATGAGAGTCCCATATATTTGGGCCATACATATGTGTTTTTAAATTGAGAGCTAACTTGCCAAAGAGGTACCCCAGAAGCCTCCAAATAGCAATCCAATGTCAGTACTCCCCCGCAGCTACTGACATCAACATGCCTCTCAGACAAATAAAGAAAATGGAAGTTGCTCAAATCAATTTATAGGCTATATCAGGTGCATGAAAGGGTGGGGTTATCCTAAAAGGAACAAGGAAGGAGTGGGTGCAGGATCCTTTATGCGGGTGGGGTTTTTCTGTCATAGTAGCCCCGGTAGTTTTATCTCCACCTTGGGATTGTGCACTGTAGATATCCTATTCTCCCTTGCCTTTCTGTCTCCCTGGCGAGGATATGATGAAATGGGAGTTTCTGCCTTTAGGGTAAATGCTCCCATAGCACTCCTGTTTAAAACCACCACCATACGGATTCTGAACATTAAGGGACAGCACAAATATAAAGCCACAGTTAATTATGTTTACACATCATCGTCATCAACATCGACAGGTATCTCCCTAATTCTGGCTTTGCTGCAGCTTTGTTCAATATGGAATTGGAGAGGTGGTCTTAGCATGATTGAAATATGGTAGGCCCAGATAGAATTTACTAACTGGTGATGCATATCTGTGAAACCTCTGAATTTCCGGAGAACACCCCATTAATGCAAGATTTATTGTGGCCTGGGAGGCAGACACAGAGCATTTCTCTGGAGATGTCTTATTTGCATAATATTTTTTCCATGGCCACAAAGGGAAAGAGTTCCTTTCTACCTGTTAAGGGATGTAGGTCTTGCTCCTTTTGCACCTCCTACAGAGGGAGCCTCTCTGCTTCTCTTCTGGGGCAAATGGTTCCTCAGATGCCTGAGTACAAGCAATCGTTAGTCAGATATACATCATAGATCTCCAGAATTCCCTATCTCGATGGTGTTTCACCACATGCCTTCCTGGAGAGAAAACAAAGCATTTTGCTTTACGGGAAGTCATTCAGTCCTCCATATCCTCAGGGGTAGTTGTCCAGCCCTGGAAGAGCAGAATGAATTCGGTTTTTACTCATATCTTTTCCTGGTCCAGAAGCCAGGTGGATTTTTTTTAACACATATACTGAAACTGGAATCCCTAAACTTCCAGCTTTGGATGGACAGGTTCAAGATAAAGTACTTGCAGTCTGCTATCAACAGAAAGCAACAGGATGAGTTCATGGTTCTTTGATATAAAGAACATTAACTTATATGTTATAATCTGGGAGGGGCACCAGTACCTTCTTATGTTGGCCGTTCAGTCCCATCATTTTCAATTTCTATCTTTCAGCCTGGGCATAACATCAAGTGTGTTCACAAAATTTATGACGTTCTGAGATCCAGGGGCTGATTCTCATTCCCTACTTGGACCTTCTGCTGATTAAGGTGGGCTCCTGGCCATGCTGCAGACTCATGTTATGGAGACAGCTCAGACCTAAGAATCGCATAGTTGGATCATCAACTACAAGAAATGCAACCTAACCCTATCCCAGCAGATGGTTTTCTTGAGGCTGCTTTTTGACACCTGCAGCAGACGGTGTTCTTGTCAGAGGACAAGATCCTCTCTACTGGGTTTTGTAAAGTCTTTGTTAGCTCTCAGACTGGCATATGTTCAGTTTTGCATGAAAATCTTAGAAAAGATGTCTCGACTTTTGAGGCAGTGCAATTTTTCATGGTTCCATTCAAGAATTCCAGATCAAGCTAGTTTTGAAAGGGAACGAGTCTTACCAACATAGCAGGTCATCAAACTGTCTCCAAAAGTGCATCAGTCGTTCTCTGGTGGAGGGAAGATCACCTCAAAAGGAGGTTGGCCCTTCACCATTTGGGATACACTGGTGACAATGAATGCCACTCTTCATTGCTGCCTTGAGGGTCAGCAGACAGACCCTTCATCCTGGAGAATGGTCCCTTCACCTGAAAGTCAGCAGATTGTGGACAGTGAGGTCAGCTACACATGTCAACATGATGGCATCTCGTTTGAACCAGAAGGTGAATTGCTTGTACTACAGGACAAGGGATCCAAGGGCAATGTTGGTAGATGGCATGTCAGTTCCTTGGAACTTTCGCTTGATTCACCTGTACCCTCCAATAGTAATGCTTCTGTGGTTACTAAAGAAGGTAAAAAGATAGGGTGTTTAAGTGATTTTGTTGGCACCATACTAGCCGAGATGGTCGTGGTAAATGGACATTCTCATCATGGCAAAGTGCTCATCGTGGCGTCTTCCCCCAAGGCCACACCTGTTAAGTCATGGGCCTTTTAATTACCAAAGTTTAGCTCGACTAGCTTTAACTGCATATATCTTAGAACTAAGGTCTTCTCTGACTGTGTGTTTCAGATCATAGTAATAGCAATAGTAATAGCAATAGTGTACCCTAAACTAGTAAGTCAATTTTAGTCAGGAATTGTGACATGGTGTGGAAGGCTTACATATCCAGGTGTGAAAGGAAAGTGATTCTTACATGTTCTTTTTGTTTGTCTCATCTACTGCTGTTCTTGCAGGAGGGTCTAAATGGGGGGGTCTTGAGACTTGGCTCCTTGAAAGTTCAGGTTTCAGCCCTCTGTTTTCTTTCAAGTTTGCTGTATGTGCAGCCTTAAACAGGCTTACATCAACCTCTTTGAACCTTTTGATTTGTTATTCCTACCTTTCGGTAGATGTCTCCACAGCTAGGAGAGTTTCGGAGCTGGGGGCTCTGTCTTGTAGGTCTCCATATCTCATCTTTTATGAAGACAAGGCTGTTCAGACTAAACATTCCTTTCAGCCCAAAGGGAACTCCAAGTTCCACCTTAATCATGACATGAGTAAGGTTTTAGGCCATGGTAGGTCTTCAGAAGAATAGGGCTTTTTTCATTCTCTGGATGTTTTTAGGGCCTTAAGGACCTATGCAGGACCGGTGAATTGTGCAAGATGGATGAGCTTTTGCTCCTCTATTATGCCCACAAGAGGTTGGCTGGCGTCTAAGTAGACCATTCCTAGGTGGATTACTGCAGTTATTTGTCAGCTTACATTGGGGCAGGAAAGTATGTTCCAAGACTTTTCTGCTCCAATGTAAGCTGATGGGCACAGAGCCTCAGCTGAACAATATTAAAGTAATTTTATCGTTTTCAAATAAGCATTGCCCAAGCGATCGTATTGTGTTTCTAACGCACAGTGATTTATTTTAGCAGATGTAAATAGTCAACAATTCACAGATACATTGTCATAATATAAAGTACAGTACAGCCAATACCAAAAGATACATACCACACTCTTATTGCAGGCACTCGCTGCGCTAACCACGGGACCCAATGGACAGTATATCTGCTTAGAATACTGTGTCAGAGTTGACTTAGGGCCATGGGGGTGCTGCTATGATTATATACAGTACAGTGTTACACAGTGAACAATAGAGATGACGTAGATTGTTTCTATAGGTCCAGACAAAGGGTGGCTCCAGGGTAAACAGGTCATAGGCTGATTTAATCTAAGGAATCCAAAGGTGGGGGTCGTCTCTCCAGGGGGTCTGCTCCTTTCATAGCCAGCATCATACAAAGGTTTATTCCCTAATATCAATAACTAAAGTATGCAATGTGCGATCTCTTCGCCGACTGCACCGGACAGCTGCTGATGAATAGGGGATCAATATGATATCAGGCACGACACCTTTCCTATAACCTAAAGCTTTAATAACACTAAAATGTACATATAATCATATATAAACTAATAATAAACCAAATACTATCTGCTCATAAATTACAGTGTAACGAAACCAATATGAATATGAATTATATAGATAACTAAATGTTGTAATGCGAGTGTGTGCGTACGTATTTTACCGTGCGATCGCACCACGCGCTGTTAGGTGGCGTACGGACCTGTGTTACGTGGCGTATGCATCGCAATCGCACGGCAAAACAGTATTAACCATTATACTTTCGTTCATCCAATTATACGACTTCGACAACAACTATGTCAGACGACCATCTGGTCTTCGCTATACAAGTTGACAAAGTTTTACAGGGTCATTGTTTTTTTGTCCAGAGATGCCAGCTTTGGACTAAGGTGCTGTGTAAAATTGCTTAAAGAAACCACTAAAAAAGCAGGACCTGTTTGTGAGAGCTTACATACTAGAGCGGAGGGGTGGGCACAAAGAGGATGTTGCTGTGTGGGGGAGTAGAGTTGGGAGTAACAGAGGTGAAATAATTAGATGGAGACCTGGTTTCCTTAAATGAAGAAATTAGCTTATAGAGCACTGTTTGAAACCTGGGAGACTAGTGATTAGTCTAATTGAGTGTGGGAGAAGTCTTGAAGGTAGAACTGGGAAGAGGTAATCAGTGGGGGGTGGGAGTGTGTGTCTGTTAAAATGAGGTTGGAGATATAGGTGTGAAAAGAGTGGCTGAGGGCTTTGTAAGTGAGGGTGATTAGTTTGAACTGTATTCTTGAACAGGAAGCGAGTATAGTGACAGGCAGAGGGTGGCGATAGAGGAAAATTTGTTGGGTAGCAGCGTTGCAGAAGAATTGAAGAGGGGCGATATGTGTAAAAAAGAGGTCCGAGAGGTGAAGGTTATAGTGAGCATACCCTCCTATAGGGACAACTTTGGATAAAAGAGAAAGTTGGCTTTTTATACTTGCTTTAAATCCTTTTCTCCGAGTCCATTTGGGAATACTGGATGTCTACCCTATATGCTCTTATTCTTTGATCTTTCCAGTTCTCCTATTTTGCTTTTATTGTTGTTGAAGACCCTTGTTCTCTCCTCTCTCATTTAATTCCTCCTGGTTCTGTCCTTGGCCCTTTGTTTAAAAAAATGACAATGTCCTTCTGCAGACTGCAGGCATATAGAGGGGGAGGGACATGAACTTTTGTAGCCAAATTTAAAGTGCCTCTAGTTCTGCCTCTAAACCTCATTGTGTCCAGTATCCCCAATGGACTCAGAGAGTATGTATAAAAACCCTGGTTTTCTTGAATTATATAATTACCATTACTCTTGAGAATATATATATATATCTATATATATATCTATATCTATATCTATATCTATATCTCTATCTCAAGTGTAAAGGGAATCTCTCTATATTAGTCAGTGAATCTGTATTGCAGTTAATTAAAGCTAATGCTGTCAATTCTCTTTTGAATTCTCGGATTCTCTTTTTGAGAAACACAAGCAGAGAGGTTGTTTCTAGGTTAGTTTGCACTTTTTTTGCTTACTCATTTATGTATGAACAAACATTAATGTGTTGCAACACAGCTTTAGACTAATTAATTAAGGTACAAGTGCATCTTCACTGCTAAACTATTCAATGGCACGGCTTACACTCACATTCAAATGTCTGTGAATGCAGGAGACTGAACGGCTCTTAATGCGATTTGGATTGAGCTGTGAGTGAATCACCCAGAAATATTAAGCATCTTTGGTGGCCACCATATAATTAAGTAATTGCTGATATTTTTATTTTGGCTATCAACATAAACTAATCACAAAACACTTATTAAAGCGACAGATATGCCAACTGCAGAGAAGTCTTAAGATTGGTGGTGTTCCCTTTTAAGAAGTTAAATGGATATGACTCAATGATGTAATATTTGTAATCGATATGTATTTAGCAGTTAGATTTTATGTGGCATTTTTTTTCCAGGCATTTCATATAGGTGTGTGCTAAAACAATAACATACACATAATGTTTTTGCCAGAAAGTAGCTGCTATACACTCTAAAACATTTTTATATATACTTTTAATTGCAGAATGACCGTCAGATCCTTTGTATAACATTGCTGCTTGGTCTGAACCACAGTGAAAACCCATTGGTAAAGGCTGCAGCTGCACGAGCTCTTGGTGTATATATCCTTTTCCAATGTCTTCGTCAGGTTTGTGTTTCTATTTGAGTCATTTCATTTTTGCTGTCCCTAAGAAGCTGTTAGTGTAATGTAGTTTGGCCTATATATTAGCATAATACAGGGCGAAACATACAAACTCCACACAGAGCGCGCTGATTGGAATCGAATCAATTGCTATATCCAGACAACTATGTAATAGAAGAACTTGCAATAAATCTTCATAAACATTATACTCAAAAGTCTGCAAGCAGAAGGTTATCATATATTATTCCATAATGTTGAGGGTTGTTTTTTTAATGCAATTAACATGCATGATTCTTATCTGTTGTAGGATGTCATGTTTGTGGCCGACACAGCTAATGCAATTTTGATGTCTCTTAATGACAAATCTCCAAATGTGCGAGCTAAGGCAGCCTGGTCCTTGGGCAACCTTACGGACACCTTAATTGTTAATATGTAAGTACTCTTAGATATACACATGTACAAATCTGAAAATAGCTTACCACTAATACATGTTAAGAGTTGTCTTTTTACTGACCATTATTTTAGGGAATCTGTGGGACATAGTTTTCAGGAGGAATTTTCAGATCTGCTGCTTCTGAAAATGCTGAAGTCAGCAACTGAGGCATCAAAAGACAAAGATAAGGTACCTGCTTCCAAATTTTTCTGGAAATTATTTAAAAAACAAAACATAAACCTGCAAGTGAAATATATTTGGATTAATTGAAGAACAACTTGTCATTCATTTTACTCTTGCATCTGAAAGCTTGTAAACTGATTTATTTTTATTGTAGTGAAAGCTTAGGGCAGGGTCCCTTACACAGTGTTTTGTTTATTGAGCAACATTTTTACTCTTGGGTCTGTTTTATGTTCTTGATAAACATTTTTTTAAAGTTTTTAGCAGTTAAAATATCATTTATTTTTTTATTTCAGGTGAAGAGCAATGCTGTTCGGGCTTTGGGAAACCTGCTCCACTTTTTACAGCCACACCACATTGTAAAACCCAGGTTCTGTGAAAGCATTGAGAATTCAATTTATGCCCTTATTGCAACAGTACTTGGAGATGGCACAATGAAAGTGAAATGGAATGCATGCTATGCTTTAGGAAATGTGTTCAAAAATACAGCTCTTCCACTTGGTAAGTAGCTGAAAATCCATATATGTAACTATACCAGATTTAAAGTATTATGATCCAATGTAAAATGCAATATTTACATGTATGTGCTTCTTAAATCATAAGCAATTTGCAAGTAAGGTGTATTTTCTGTACAATTATTTGACTTATTTTTCCATAAAAATGAATGCAAGTGGTTTTCCACAGTAAATCACATTTCTCGGTTAATTATGATTTAAAATAGGAGTGCATAATTCGATGCATTATGCCTTAGACAAATTTAATTTCATCAAATAAATGATAACTTAGGCAGTGTGTTACACTATTTTATCATACAAATGGTGGAACACTTGTCTGGCATAAGTTAGCTGCGCACGAATAACAACATTCTACTTGTTTGAGCAATTGCTCAAATAATAATACTAATAATAATAATACTTTAGACAATTCCAATCATATAATGCTACCCACAACTATTACTAGGCATTCTCAGCTGATGATGTAATAATTTAAAGATATCTCATTTCTAGGTAAAGCTGTATGGACTGCAGATGCGTATAATGCTCTCACCACTGTTGTGAAATCATGTAAGAATTTCAAAGTTCGCATTAAATCGGCAATGGCTCTTTCTACACCTTCAAGAAGAGAGCAGTATGGAACTACTGACCAATACAGCAATATCTGGAATGCTTTGGTTACAGCTTTACAAAAGAGTGAGGACACAGAAGATTTTCTGGAGTTTAAATATTGTGCAAGCTTACGTGCACAGATCTGTCAAGCTTTAATACACATGCTGAGCATGGCAAGCCTAGGAGATTTGCCTTGCATTCGAAAGTCTCTGATGGAGTACGGAGACACAATCAGGAGCTACATATTGCAGTATGTTGAGTGGGAAGTAGATAGCGATGAAACACATGGAGAACATGAAGTAAGGGATCAAATGCTTCAGAAGGCAATTGATCATGTACGCAGTGTACAGGAGGCCCCAGTAGGTACAAAAGTGATTGCTGAGGTGGCTTTCTTAGAAGAACTTTTACAGAGTTGTGAGAAAAGTGTAAAAGCTTAGCAGGTCTTGGCAAATAGATTAACACTACAGCAGTGGCACTGAACTGCCATTTTTGATGCTGAAGTACAAATACAGCTAGCTGTGTGTTCCTGTATACAATGACCATATACTATATATTTACTTTTTTTTTTTAGAGTTCTGTAGGGATATGTTTTTAGAAGTTAAAGCATTAAAATCGACTACTGCACTTTACAGGCATATCTCATATGTATATTTTACAGTTAATTTTAACAACTTTATGAAGTTTGCACATGGAAATTTGTACAAATATATTTTTGTCCAATTGCATTTGTTTTAGTTTATAAAACAAGTTTATAATAAGAATCATATTAAAATGTACTTAAAAGTTCCAATAACTAGATATTTTGGCAAAGTATTCCTCATGAATATATTGTTGTGGCTTTTATGAGGATTTTCTTGTGAAATATATAATTTCGTGTTATTCAATAAATTATGCAGAGCATTTTTCTATTACTTGCGAATCCTGCCTAGATTTGTAAAATTTTTATATTGGTGTTCATTTATAATGTGTGCGTTTCAGCATAAATCTCCTAATCAATATTTCTTTTTACCAGATAAATACATTGCTATGTTTGTGAAACGTGTGATTTTATTCTTGATACAAATTCCTTATGCAACCAAATACTAGAGTATACTACTTTTACGTTTTAAGTGGCATTCTTTACATTACATATTTTTAGTTAAATTTGTTTTCTGTCTGAAATAAATGTAAACATCTAGCAGACATTTAAATAAAGAGCAAAAATCAACAGTACACTATTGCTCACATGCCAATACGTGGGTTTCTGTATCAAGCATTTTTATGCCAAAGCTGAGTAGCCTCAAAAAATCTGTTTGGCATATGTCCGTCGCCTTACTTGCAACAAAGTAGAATGCAAGTCATTTAAAAGAAAAGTGTAGCCTGTGATGGGGTTTCTGTCTTATCCACAGCTATAAACTACTCAGAAAGCACCTGTCTATTAGCCCACTTTAGCCCACTGAGCCACATGGTGTTTTTGTTCAGAAGAGAGACCTTTCTCTAATTCTTACATGTACCTCCTATACCACAATACGTAGGCTTATTAAATAGGGTTAAAATAAATCCCTGTCCACTCACTTTGTTTTAAAGCTGAATTCATTATCGCATAAGCTACTACCCTTTTTAGGTCTACCAATCAGGAAAGTTGGGAGGAAAGATTTGGATTTGAACCTGGTCCTCATATTGGATCTAATCCGTCAGTTCACCTGTATGTGTCAGTTTACCAGTTTATGAGCTCTGTTTAGATCTTATTTGTGTAACATTTAAGAAGTTGTGTACTTTGTACCGAAGAGTTCTGTCCGTGATTGGCTGGACAGAGTCACGTGATTGTTGGAGACTATATAAAAAGGAGGACCTTACCGCACGATACACTACCTTGAAAAAGATTTATTTGTCAAAGTTGAAACGCGTTGGTGAGTGTATCAGGGGTGGACTATCTACTCTTTCCTGAAGGATATAGAGAGGGTCGGCAGATTGAGATTTGACATCTTTTGTCTACATGTGAGCATCCTTCTATTCTTCGGTACGAGTATTTAATATCCCCCGGTTTTATACTGTTGTTTTTCAATAAATTGCTGTTTTATTTTTTTAATTATATTGCACTGGATTCTCCCTTTTATATTTTTTTTGTCCCAACAATATCATATGGAGATTTATTTCCTCCTTGGGAACGGATAGAGGAGGCAGACTATCGGTTAACCTTGATTACATGCGGTTTTCAAGATTGCTCAATGTAAGTGCATTTCTTGAGGGGAACAGACACGCTGTTTGGTGACCACTAAACATCTGAATTCACGCTTGAATACAATCACCTTTCCAAGAAGGGAAATCATCTATATAATAGAAGTTTAAACTTTTCTGATATACTGCAAGATTATTTAGCAGGTTCACACTATTATCTCTTTTGTTGTTCCTTTTTCTGTTTCAATCCATTGGAGGAATTGTGAAGAACTTCCATCAAATAAAAGTGGAAGTTAAGTATATTTCTTATTATATTTGAGGAACCAGTAGCGCTGGATTTATTTTCAATGTTCTCTTTTATTATATTATTATATCTTTCATCTATGTACAGTTGACTTTTTTTTTATTATCTTCCATGCTGCTATTTATAGTGAAGCGCTCTATACAGGTTTAGTTATTTCTTTCCCAGTTTGAGCTCATCAGCCAGAGAGAATAAGAGACACTGCAAGTTCTGAGTGGTCAATATTCTCTGCTTTATTGTTTACAAATTCACATACTTATAGCACTCTGGTTATACAAAATAACGTACTTCCGCAAACTACGCCACTATGGGGGGTATTCAATTGTTAGCGTTAACGGAAAAAAACGAGCGCTCAAAAAATCTTAGTGTTAATACGGTAATTACACACGGAATTTCAGCTCGCTGCTCTCTGAGCGGCGAGCTGAAATTCCGCGAGTAAACTACCGTATTAACCCTTTTCTCGCGCAATATTACCGTATAAACGGTAATATTTTTGGAGCGCTCATTTTTTTCCGTTATCGCTAACAATTGAATACCCCCCCTAACTGTCTTAACCACTCATTGTACATGATTCCTTTACACAAACCTTGCAACTTTCTCACAGGAATTCTCCCAAGTGGGCTGATGGTTTATCTTCTGTCTGGCATATCAAAGGTCATGGGTGCAGCTCTTTGCAAACAACAAGTTAATAATGAATAACTTCTATAAACTAGCTGTCTTTAAGCGGTACAAGGACAAAATGGCTGACAAGTAACAAAAATATGTAGAGAGAAGAGGGTGCTCTGTAAAAATGATACGGTCCCAAACGACAAATTGTCCAATTAATAAAAACCTATTGTCTGAACTAGCTGCTTCCAAAAGACATTCTACTGAAATATCACTAGAAAATGATATGAAGTGTTAAATGGAGTGCTGGTATGTCATACAATCTTTATTGACTGATCTAGTATTGACGCATGAAAAAAATATTGACTCATATAAAATATCAACATTGAATCAAAAATACAATAAAAATACAAATTAAAAATTAAAAAATGTGTATACCACATATATGGAACCGGAATGTAGCAGCCCCATTACAATAATTATAATAAAAGTATAGAAGTCCTATATCGACTATCTGTCTAAGCACCAAATAGCTACTCAATACTAGTGGAGAAGGAAGTGAAGTTCACATACAGTGATAGTGTTAGGCTGACGGTCTGATCACCAACTCACAGAACAAGATGGCGGAGGTCTTCGCCTATAGCAGCCACCTTTCCCTTAGAGCATTATATGCTCACTGGTACTCAGATGCCCCCAGGACTTAACTCCAGACGTAGTGTGAGTTGGTAATACAGGCCCGTAGCGTCCAGGAGACTGAATAGAAGGCAGCGGATAGTCAGGCGGTAGCCGAGGTCAAGGGTCACAAGCAAGCAGAGTAGTCAGTTAACCCGCCAAAGGTCAGGCTCACGGGCAAGCAGGCATAGTCCAGAGACGGCCAATCCGAGTGTTTATAGGTTGCATAGCAACATCTATAGTTTGTCATAACTGATCGGATAGTACTGCCCGTTCTCAAATCCAAACTGATATTGGGTTTAATTGCTAAATAGATGAAATAAGGCAATTGGCTGTTGTGTAATAATAAACAGCAGTTATGGATGACTTAGTTTTCATATAGTCCAGGTGCCAATAACAAAGAGACAGTAGTCAAAAATAAAACTAGAAATTTCTCTTTCATCCAGTCTGGGGGACACTGCTTACCATGGGGTTGTGGAGGGGAGCTCGGGGAGTTGGCACCTAGCTAGTTAACTTTAGCACTGCTGACAGACCCCTCCCCTCTACAATCCCCCCGCCTCTTCCTCCTCAGTTTTTTTAGGTGCCCATGGAGTTGGGCAGTGTTTTAGCTTACTGCATATTTTTTTTAAAAAAAAAATTATTTTACTTTATTTTATTTATTTCTTACTTTTACAGGTGGCAGAGCAGGAGTGTGTTCTATTATAGAGAACACACTCACAGCACAGCAGCGCAGGCACTACCCTGTCAGATGAGAGCCAGAGGCTCTCACTGACAGGGAGAGAAGAATAGAGTGCCTGGATTGTGAGTGACAAGCGGTCTCTCCAAGGACCGCTGTCACTCCTGGAGCCTCCCCGATAACCGGCGCTGCCATTTTGGATCCGCGGAGGACAGAGGAGAAACAATGAAGGGGGCCATACCAAGATCCCCCCTCATACATAGGAGGGTGCATCGGGTACTAACCGCTGCGGAGACCTCCACTCTGGAGGACTCCACTATTCTGCCACATATCTATTTTTATTTTTTACCTATCATGAGGAAAAGAGAGACGGCATATTAGAGAGGGGGGAGCTAAAACATATAGAGCTCCCCGGCTCTCCTGAGAGAAGTGGACTAGCCCGGTCTGGCGCCAAGCAGAAGCTCGGGAAAAGGACACAGACCAGAGGGAGCAGGCACCAATACACTGCTGATGAACTTCTCCCCTGTTTGGCCTATGGGCTAAGTATCTGACTCTGTTATATACACAATTTTATTGATTTTTGCTGTATACAGAGTGGGCTATTGTAGTTCTTCTACCTGCCAGGATATTATATTGTGTTTTAATGTAGTACAAGTACAACTTTTATACAAGATTAGTTGATTACTTGTTTCTCACTCTATTTTCTCTACAGTATCTCTCTCCTTCTCCTCTGTAACACTTAAATTTTTCAATTTAAGTCTGTGTGTTTGGTGTGCCTTCCTTTATAAAATGACAGATAAAGGAAAGGGCCCTATAGCAAAATATTTCACATGCTCAAAATGTAATGTTAAACTACCTTGTAGGCAGAAAGACCCGTTGGACCTCTCCTCTGTTTGCGAAGCAGGGGTCCCCTCTGCGCAAACCCAGCATATTACAGCCCCACTGACGGCGGAACCGGCCTGGGTGGCCTCCCTGACCCAGTCGGTTTCCTCCTTAGCACAGATGGTTTTACAATCAAATCAGTTGCTATCTAGTGTGGCAGCCTCCGTGGTTAATAATGCTAATTCTCCTGTGGGCCTCCCGGCTACCTCAGGTTCTATGGGAACGTCTATTCCAGGACCTTCCTCAGCGATTACGGACCAGGTCCCTGTTACCACAGAACCAGCATTTATTAAGGGTTTGGATAAACTAAACAAGTTACTTGAATCCCCAAACATCCCGCCTGCTAAAAGGAAGCGGCCTAGATCCTCTAATACCCTTATGGTCCTTTCAGACTCTGAGGGGTTTTCAGAAGAGGAGGGGGAAATAAATTCTGATCCTGACCAGGTTCAACCTTTGGAACAGGAAGAAAACACTAAAAGCCAATTTATTGAGGATTTGGTTTTAGCGGTGAGAGGCGTTGGACCTCCCAGAACCGAAGGATTCTACTCCTAGAGACAGAAGTCTCTTTAAGAAGGCCAAAAGGAAGACTATCCGTTTTCCACCTTCTGTAGAACTTAAAGATATTGCAGAGGGAGCCTGGAAACAGCCTGATAGAAGGTTCTCTGTTCCCAGAAGGTTCTCTTCCCTGTATCCATTACAGGAGGAAGATGTGGCTCGCTGGGAGAGTATTCCAAAAGTGCATATTCCAATAGCCCGTTTGGCAAAACATACTTTATTACCAGCCCCAGGTTCAGCAACTCTGCAGGATCCCAATGATCGCAGAATGGAATCCCAGCTGAAATCTATATTTGCGGCTGCGGGTTCTTCATTTAGACTCACATTTGCTTCAGCTTGGGTTGCTAGAGCCATGGAAGCATGGGCAGACCAACTGGCAGAGGCCTTACAGGACTCTGAGTTACTTCCCCTGGCTTTGCATTTGAAAGAGGCATCGGGTACCTTTTATGAGGCGGCCCAGAACACAGCATCCTCCTCTATTCAAGCTGCATCTATTTCAGCAAGAAGGACGTTATGGCTGAAATCCTGGGAAGGAGATGCGGAATCAAAAAAGTCCGTTGAGACCATTCTCTTTTCAGCAGCAGGTTTGTTCGGCCCGGAATTGCATACTATGATCTCACAGGCAACAGGTGGCAAAAGCACTTCCTTGCCGGTATTCTCTAGTAGGGGCCGGAACCCTGGTGTCAGCTGCTTTCGTCAGCCCTTTCGGGGAACCTCCTTGCCTAGAGGACAATCCTTTAGGGGTAGACAACCGAATGCTCGAGGCTCTTCTGTCAGGGGAAGATCCTCGTTTGCAGCTAGGCGCCAGGCCTCCAAGACCCAGGAGAAGCCTGCGTCTTGACGGCCACTCAATTCTGCAGGAGGGGACGTCTGTCTTTGTTTCAGGAACAGTGGGCAGCGTCCTCTCAAGATCCGTGGATTCGGGGCATTATATCAAAGGGGTACATGATAGACCTGCTGGGCCCAGCACCACATCGTTTCTTCATAACCCCACTACCCCGAGATCCATCAAAAAGACAGGCGATACAGGATTGTGTCGCCTCTCTTCTCTTGCAAAGAGTCATCTGCAGGGTCCCAGACGACCAGAAGGGACAAGGGTTTTATTCAAATCTGTTTCTTGTCAGGAAGCCGGACGGCTCCTTTTGACCCATCCTAAACCTAAAGAACCTCAATGTGCACTTACGGGTGGACAAATTTCAGATGGAATCCCTGAGGTCGGTGATAAACGGTTTAGAGAAGGATCAGTTTATGGTGTCCATAGACATAAAAGACGCATACCTCCACGTTCCCATTTGGAGCGACCATCAGTCTCTCCTAAGATTCACAGTGGGGTCCTCCCACTATCAGTTTCGGGCTCTCCCCTTCGGCCTCTCCACAGCGCCGAGGGTTTTCACGAAGATCATATCAGTGATGGCAGCGTGTCTTCACCTACAAGGAGTTCAGGTCGTGCCTTATTTGGATGATCTGGTCATCAAATCTTCCTCAGAGAATGGCTTACGTCATCACTTATCCCTCACCCTGGCGGTTCTCGAGGGCCATGGATGGCTGATAAACTTAAAGAAACCCCAGATGGTTCCGTGTCAACGCATGGTTTTCCTAGGGCTCATCATGGACACCAGCCAGCAGAAGGTGTTCCTGCCTGCCGAGAAGATCGGTTCAATTCAGAGGATTACAACTCGGGTCCTGTCTTCTTCCAGCCCCTCAATACACTTGTGCATGCGGCTGCTGGGAAAGATGGTGGCCTCCTTCGAGACCATCCCCTTCGGTCAAGCTCATTCTCGATGTTTTCAGTGGGATCTGCTGACGAAATGGTCAGGATCCAACCTACACTTGGATCTCCAGAGGATCTCTCTGTCTCCAAGGGCGAGAGAATCCCTCCAGCGGTGGCTGATTCAAGAACACTTGGCGGTGGGCAGATCCTTTGCTCCATGGTCATGGATCATAGCCACAACAGATGCCAGCCTGAGAGGTTGGGGGGCAGTAGTCCTGCACCTCAGGCTCCAAGGGCTCTGGTCACTACAGGAATTATCCCTATCAACACGTTGGAGTTGAAGGCAATTCTTTTAGCTGTTCGGGGGGCCCAGACTCTCCTTCAGGGCCACCCAGTCAGAGTTCAATCCGACAATGCCACGGCCGTGGCATATGTCAACAGACAAGGTGGAACCAGGAGTGCAGCCGCAATGCAGGTTGCAGCTCAGATATTCCTTTGGGCAGAACAGTACGTTCCAGCAATATCAGCGGTGTTTATTCCAGGAATAAAAAATTGGGAGGCAGATTACCTCAGTCGCAATGCGATGATGCCAGGGGAGTGGTCCCTCCACCCGGAAGTATTTCAGTCTCTAGTTAAGAGGTGTGGTCTTCTGGATGTAGGTCTCATGGCCTCCAGACACAACAGGAAAGTTCCCAGGTTTTGCGCAAGGGCAAGAGATCCCTTAGCAATAGCGGTGGACGTGATGTCCATGTCATGGGAATTCAGGATGGGTTATCTATTTCCCCCGATTCCCATGCTTCCCAGAGTACTCAGACGAGTGAGGCAGGGCGGCCGGCCGGCCGGTGATTCTAATAGCTCCCTCCTGGCCGTGTCGAGTGTGGTACGCAGTCATAATATCCATGGCGGTTGGCCAAGGATATCGTCTTCCGACACGAGACGATCATCTTCTACAAGGTCCTTTTCGTCACCAGAATTTACCTCCGCTCAGGTTAACTGCATGGCTGTTGAAGCCAGCCTCTGGAGGGCTAGGGGTTTTTCATCCAGTGTAGTTGAACACTATGATGAGAGCTCGAAAGCCAGTTTCGGCTCGCATCTATCACCGAATCTGGAAAGCTTATATCAGATGGTGTGAAAATAGGACATGTCACACATCATCCTTTCGTCTCCCTCGCTTATTGGCTTTTCTTCAGGATGGTCTGGAAGCAGGGCTTCGTTTAGGTTCCCTAAAAGTTCAGGTATCGGCACTTGCAGTCTTTTTTCACCTGAAATTAGCTGATTTGCCAGATATCAAGACTTTTTCTTCAGGGGGTCTTACATTTTCAGCCTCCTTATGTTCCACCTACAGCACCATGGGATCTTAACCTGGTACTGGATATGCTTAAAAGGCCTCCTTTTGAGCCTTTACTGGAGGCAGGTTTTAGGTGTTTGACCTTTTCTTTTGGTGATTGCATCGGCACGCAGGGTGTTGGAATTGGGAGCTCTGTCTTGCCGGGAACCATATCTAGTTTTTCACGAGGACAGAGCGGTTTTGAGAACGATTCCCTCCTTTGTTCCAAAGGTGGTGTCATCCTTCCATTTAAACCAGGAAATTGTCGTTCCTGTTTTTTCATCTACTTCTCAGGCTGATCTACAGTCTATGGAAAAGTTAGATGTGGTTAGGGCTCTCCGCATTTATGTTAAAAGAACTTCGCAGATTAGACGAACAGACTCTGTTTGTTCTTTATGATTCTAACAAAAGAGGCTGGCCAGCCTCAAAACAGTCCATTGCGAGGTGGATTACGGCAACCATTAGGCAAGCCTACATAAAAGCTAACCGTCCTGTGCCAGAGAGACTTACGGCCCATTCCACCAGATCGGTAGGGGCATCATGGGCAGCAAGAAATGGGGCTTGTGCTGACCAGCTTTGCAGGGCAGCCACCTGGTCTTCTGTCCATACATTTACCAAATTCTATCAGTTTAATATATTCGCATCCGCGGATGCAAATTTCGCTCGTAGTGCTCTACGAGCGGGGCTTTTGGAGCGGTCCCACCCTTAGGGGGCTGCTTTAGAACGTCCCCATGGTAAGCAGTGTCCCCCAGACTGGATGAAAGAGAAAAGAGGATTTATATACTCACGTTAAATCCGTTTTTCTGATTCTGTCTGGGGGACACTGCGATCCTTCCCTTCTGCCTTTCCTCTGTATGCTCTTGGTTGATTGACCTATCTCCTTGGGGCTTTTTAAATAACTGAGGAGGAAGAGGCGGGGGGATTGTAGAGGGGAGGGGTCTGTCAGCAGTGCTAAAGTTAACTAGCTAGGTGCCAACTCCCCGAGCTCCCCTCCACAATCCCATGATAAGCAGTGTCCCCCAGACGGAATCAGAGAAACGGATTTAACGTGAGTATATAAATCCTCTTTTTGCAGCATTCCTTACTAAATGCAAAAGTTTTTTTTACATAAACAACAAGCTTTGCACAAAATAAATACTTAATCCTATAAAGTTAATACTAAGGTGCATGGCTACATAATACTGATACTGTGTATTAGGTGATGAAAGGAAATTTTTAGATTGTTTTTTTTTTTTAATTTTCTTTCATATCTGTTTGTCCACCATTAAAGAAGATCCGTATGTGTATCTCGTAAGAGAAGCCTCATTTCTTATTTGTATGTTGCCTAGCAACCTAAAAGGCTTAATTGGGCCAATCAGATAATTACTCTTGAGGGTATAAAATCCCTCCAATCCAGATTATTAATCACCTTAGTTGCTAGGTAGAGAAGATACTTATTCAGGCCAATCAAATAATTACTCTTGAGGGTATAAAGTCCCTCTAATCCAGATTATTAATCAGTTTAGTTGCTAGGAAAAGAAAATACATCCAACTATAATACAGAGTATTGCACTGTGTGGGAAACGAGGTATTGATATCACCTCAACCTATCGACTGCGGACTATAAAAAAAACATACTTTTTCTAGCCCTCTGGTTCCCCATATTTCTCAGTCATATTTAAGCTTGTGTATATTCTATTTTGAAAGTAGTTAAAAAGTCTGCCAGCACCTATTGTTATTTTGCAGACTAGTCCATTGTTTCACTTTATTCAACAAGAAGAAAAGAAAATGACCTTAAGGGGCACTCATGAATGGAAATAAACAACATATATATTTGCATTATATTGATATGTTGGTGATATTAAAATCACTCTTTATTGTGTATAGATTTGGAACATACTTCTAATAGCGAAATATTTAAAATTTGTAATTGGAAACATACATTGATAAATACATAAATCAGTTAAAATAGACAATATTTTATTGTCTAGCCGCGAAGCTACTCTGATGTTCTCGTGTAATAATTAATAAATAATTTCATACAACCGCATTAACGGTATGACAATCAACTCCAATTGAAATACTGACACTAAATATGTATCTCCTAAGTATGATCTGGAGATTAGCACCCCTAATGGTGGGCTATTAATAGGTTAAATCTGACGGGGATTAATTTCCTTCTCATAAACCATTAAGCCCTTATTGATAAACGGTATTGCTACAAATAGAAAGTGTGCCTCAATATTCAGATGTAATGCTATTATGGACTCCTATGGTCTGGGATCTAGCCTGTCTCACAGTACTGCAGTCTAACTGTCTGCTGCAGTACTAGGAACTGCTGAGATAGTGGGCACCGCTAGCTAGTACCTAAGACTATCTAGAACATCTAGGTAACATAAGGAGAGCTGCCAATGATAAAGCCAATCTAAAACAGCTAACTGTGGTAGCCAAACATTTTTTAAAGTATCATAGATGTGATCCGAAGGACCTAATGGCCTTTGCTATGAAACAGGTCAGCCTAGGTCTAAGAGGGGGAGATATTAACAGTGAATTATTGCGTGAAGAAACTAAACAGATTTTCCTGATGAACAGTATGGTACCACATGGTCTGAATGATCATAGTAATTATTCAGTCTTTTTGAACTAAGTCAATTTCGATTTCTTATTTATATTACAAATCCAGGGGATATTTACAAATTATTAAATACAATGTGGCCAAGTAAACTTATATTTCCTATATCTCTTACATATGGACCAATGTTATTGATATGCAATACCTTCTCCTTACATTTTAATTATATAAAAGAATCCATCTTATTATTGTTTCACTTTGTTAGTTATAAAGGCTCACTGTTGCCTCATCAATCGGTCAGGTTATCCGACCGTCTTAAAAAAATTTTTTCACTTATTTATTTAATGGTAAAATCATATTAGCACTAAATTTATTAAGAGTGGACACGCTCTGTTTTCATTAAAATATAGTCATGCATATTTCACCTCACATGCAACTCACTCCTATATGGTATGACCTTTACTTTATTTAAATTTTCAACTGTTTTCATCCTAGAGTTTCTCTTAGGTGCACAATGTGTGACAAATGTCACATTTGCACATCTTAAATTTTCATAATTTATCATTAGTCACAATTTAATCACTTTTCTATAGTAAGAAAATATAAGAATGTATTACAGTTAATCTGTTTAAGGCTTAGTCATAAATTTTGAGTAATAAATATAAGAATAAGTTGCAGTCAATTTGTCCCAAGTTTAATTCAATCGTTTTGACTGTCATATCCCATTTTGTTGAGGTTCACACCAAAATGGCTGGGGAATAAAATTGATGATCCTAATATTTTGATTTTAATGTTGGATCAAAGATTCCCTAGGTTTCAAATATACCATGAACTTAATAACATTATAACTAAGTGATAAATATTTATTTACTTTGGTATCAAGGATTATAAGATTAACAGATGCAATAATCAAGTACAGTAGTGACTAACTTCAACAATTAAATACTATTACTTACCTTCAACCTTGAGTACAAAAGCTGTTATTTACAAGTCCAGCGCTTTATATATTTAATATTATTATAATAAATATGTGAGTGACGTGTTATACTATTAAAATCATTATCTAAATCAAGTGTCATCTACTATACCCGGTTATTCTATTGTACTTATGCAGGAAAAGGTATTTTACATCTGAAGATTTATCATTAAAATGAGATGGCAAGCAACTACCGAGTGGTTGCTATAACGTTGCCAAGGAAGCTGTCATAAGGGGGAGTTTCGTTAACTCCAGTATCCGGAGTTCAATCTCGCAACCTGATGGTTGCTATAAACGTTGCTAGGCAAAGCGTCATTAAGGGGGAGGGCTCTTCTCTTTAAATATCCTGTTGGGCTGAAATCTCGTCTTGCCTCGTTAAAGCTACTAGCGAAACGCGCGTCGGCGGACGCCGCGCTCGCTACTCTGCAACTCCTACTGTTATTATATATATTATCACCTCTAACAATATAATTAGCAAGTCCTATTATAGTCTTAGGTACTAGCTAGCGGTGCCCACTATCTCAGCAGTTCCTAGTACTGCAGCAGACAGTTAGACTGCAGTACTGTGAGACAGGCTAGATCCCAGACCATAGGAGTCCATAATAGCATTACATCTGAATATTGAGGCACACTTTCTATTTGTAGCAATACCGTTTATCAATAAGGGCTTAATGGTTTATGAGAAGGAAATTAATCCCCGTCAGATTTAACCTATTAATAGCCCACCATTAGGGGTGCTAATCTCCAGATCATACTTAGGAGATACATATTTAGTGTCAGTATTTCAATTGGAGTTGATTGTCATACCGTTAATGCGGTTGTATGAAATTATTTATTAATTATTACACGAGAACATCAGAGTAGCTTCGCGGCTAGACAATAAAATATTGTCTATTTTAACTGATTTATGTATTTATCAATGTATGTTTCCAATTACAAATTTTAAATATTTCGCTATTAGAAGTATGTTCCAAATCTATACACAATAAAGAGTGATTTTAATATCACCAACATATCAATATAATGCAAATATATATGTTGTTTATTTCCATTCATGAGTGCCCCTTAAGGTCATTTTCTTTTCTTCTTGTTGAATAAAGTTACCCAATTATATGACCGGGTGCACCCCTCCTCAATAAATATCTCTATCATGTTGGAGTTAGGGGGAACTATATAAGTGGAGGAGGTAGTGAGTGGTACACTTGGTGCAGTCAAGTATTCTCTTTGACTGTATATATTGGATGCTTCATCCTTGGTGGCTTTGTCCTCCATTTTTTTGACTAGCACAGGTGTTTATTCAAAGTTTATAAATTAAAAATTAATAATATTAACTGGTAATAATATTCAGTTTATATTTTGATTATGGCAAATTTCAGTCTTACTGGAGAGCTCTCCAAAAGACAAGAAAAATGGCAGATAGATGGGGAACTTGATTTTATGGCTGATAACATATCTAGCCACCCCACAATGACAAAAGGTTGGACACAAGATCTTTTTGACTTAAAGACCGTTATGTTTAAACAGGTGAAAACCTTCTGGAATAAAACCATGTTTTGTAACTACACTAAACAGAACATGATACCCAGAGGTTTAAGACCTAAGCTATATCCTGCTTTTGATCTGGCTAACGAAGAGTTGAGAAAGGAGTGGGAGATTTCCCTCACAAGATGCTCTAATGAATTAATTAATATTTTAATAAGACATGACAACATTCTATTGGAAAAGTATGCACTTGAATTCTCAACATTAGGAGAGAAGTTAAAAAATTTTGAAGGACTTGAGTCCTTCCAAAAGGCCTATGAAAAATTAAAAAAAGATTTAGATTCTTTTGAAAGTATAATTATTGACAAAAAACGTAACAAATTCTCTCGTGACAAAGAGGATTACTCACAGGATAGAGTTTTTAGATGGTATACCAGAAAGCCATATAGAAAAACACCCACATATAGTACCTCAGAGGTCGACTCATCTGAGAATGAAACGTCTGATCGGCATGGCTCTAATGACACTAGGGATCCGACATCGACAAGAGATTTTTTAGAATTAGGAGCCAGACACAAAGACAGAGGAGGACAGGGTTCCACAAGATTCGGAGGGGGGGCAAGAAATCTAAGAGACAGGAAGCGAAAAGAAATGGAGGAACAGGGGAGTCAACCCTCTACGAGGAGAAATTTCAGACGAACCAGATATTAGAAGACTCCCTAAGGGTCATTAACCTTTCTAATAGAACCCTTACCCCCATTCAGGTTACGTTACTAAGTAAAGGCCTCTCTTTCTCTCCCACCCAGTTTCTGAACAGATTCGAATGGGAAAAAGACCTGGTATTATTTTCCAGGAAATTATTACTTAACAAATTTTTTAAAGTCAAACATAGGGAGGATGTTACCCCTATTCAAGATAGTACTGGAATTTCAAATCAAAATCAGATCCATCTAGATACAGAAGAAGATAAACAGGCCTTATCAATTTTGGAAGAATTGTATCAGCCATCAATGGTAAATGAGGATGTCACCATCTCCATGGAGAACCAAGACAGTATTAGGTTACCTAATATCAAACCGAGATCTACCTTCTTTCCTGATCCTTCTATCTGCCCTCAAGTAGGGATTTTTAGAGAATTAGTTTCCAAAGATCTGGACAAGCTTCTCTTTGAAACGAAACAATTTAAATCACGCAGTTGTAATTTGAATAAAGATGAAACCTTGGCACTGAGAGAGATCTCACAATGGGAAGATGTAGTGATCAAGCCCTCAGATAAAGGGGGCAATGTAGTGTTGTGGCCTAAACAACAATATCTAGATGAAGTTTATCGACAACTGAACAATAAGGATTGTTATAAAAGAATTATATTTAATCCAACAGCAAATTTTCTTATTGGGTATAATAACATTATTAATCAGGCCCATCAAAGTAATGTAATTTCCAAGTCAGACTATGAATTTCTCAAGGTTAACAACCCCAGAATTGCAACTTTATATATGTTGCCAAAAATTCATAAAAGTGAACAGTTACCCCCAGGGAGACCAATAGTGTCTGGGAATGGTAGCTTGACGGAAAAGGCTAGTAAGTTCATTGATTTCCATCTGCGAAAACATGTTATCAGCCTAGACTCTTATATCAGGGATACTAAGGATGTCCTATCCAGATTGGATAATATCAGTGTTAACGCAACTACTAAACTTGCGTCATATGATATAGAGTCTTTATATACTAACATAGCACATGAAAATGGATTATATGCTGTGGATTATTTCCTAAAGATGGAAAAAAACTCTGATCTTACGACATTCTTAATTACACTCTTAAGATTTGTATTAACGAAAAACTACTTCATATTTGAAGAAAAATTCTACCTACAAATCAGGGGGACTGCGATGGGGACTGCCTGTGCTCCCACCTATGCTAATTTATATCTAGGCTGGTGGGAGAAGGAGGTAGTTTTCAGACAGCAGAATGAAAAATTTACGGACCACATATTATTGTGGTTAAGATACATAGATGACGTGATCATCCTATGGGATGGTGAGATTGAATTATTTCAAGAGTTTACGGATTCTTTGAATGATAACGATCTTAACTTGAAATTAACATCAGACATTCAATATGTATCTATTAATTTTCTTGACCTAACTATCTCTATAACTGAGGATGGTAGACTACATACCGATATGTTTAGGAAAGCAACTGCTACAAATAGCTTATTGCATGCCTCCAGTTCTCACTTTCCATCTGTGATTTCTGGAATACCAAAAGCTGAACTTTTAAGAACAAAGAGGAATTGTTCAGATGAACAAACTTTCAAACAAAGATCAATGGAATTGAAAAGCAGATTAATTAAAAGGGGTTATAATGCTAATACTATAAAATCAGCAGAGAGTAGTGCGTCCAAATTCTCAAGAGACGCTCTGGTGCATCAGAAAAAGAACAAAGGGCCACTGGATAGCAAAGATACAAAGCTAAGAGTAATAGGAACCTTTTGCTCAGAGTGGAGAACCATCACACGAATACTACAAAAACATTGGCATGTTTTACAACTAGATGAAGATCTGAGACAAACATTGGAGGATAGAGTCTCCATAACGTGGAGACGATCAAAAAATCTAAGAGACCAATTGGTACATAGCTTTCTAACGTCGAAGAAAAGAACTTTCAGTAGTATTCCTAAAGGCTTTTTCAAGTGTGGATCTTGTAAAGCTTGCCCCAATATGCAGCAGACTAAAGAGTACAGGGATAAATTTGGCAAAACATGGAAAATTGCAAAATACCTCAATTGTAACTCGGTCAATGTTGTTTATTGTCTCTCATGTCCTTGCAATTTGATTTATATAGGAATGACGGGCAGACCCTTTAAGAAAAGGGTCTTAGAACATCTAGGTAACATAAGGAGAGCTGCCAATGATAAAGCCAATCTAAAACAGCTAACTGTGGTAGCCAAACATTTTTTAAAGTATCATAGATGTGATCCGAAGGACCTAATGGCCTTTGCTATGAAACAGGTCAGCCTAGGTCTAAGAGGGGGAGATATTAACAGTGAATTATTGCGTGAAGAAACTAAACAGATTTTCCTGATGAACAGTATGGTACCACATGGTCTGAATGATCATAGTAATTATTCAGTCTTTTTGAACTAAGTCAATTTCGATTTCTTATTTATATTACAAATCCAGGGGATATTTACAAATTATTAAATACAATGTGGCCAAGTAAACTTATATTTCCTATATCTCTTACATATGGACCAATGTTATTGATATGCAATACCTTCTCCTTACATTTTAATTATATAAAAGAATCCATCTTATTATTGTTTCACTTTGTTAGTTATAAAGGCTCACTGTTGCCTCATCAATCGGTCAGGTTATCCGACCGTCTTAAAAAAATTTTTTCACTTATTTATTTAATGGTAAAATCATATTAGCACTAAATTTATTAAGAGTGGACACGCTCTGTTTTCATTAAAATATAGTCATGCATATTTCACCTCACATGCAACTCACTCCTATATGGTATGACCTTTACTTTATTTAAATTTTCAACTGTTTTCATCCTAGAGTTTCTCTTAGGTGCACAATGTGTGACAAATGTCACATTTGCACATCTTAAATTTTCATAATTTATCATTAGTCACAATTTAATCACTTTTCTATAGTAAGAAAATATAAGAATGTATTACAGTTAATCTGTTTAAGGCTTAGTCATAAATTTTGAGTAATAAATACAAGAATAAGTTGCAGTCAATTTGTCCCAAGTTTAATTCAATCGTTTTGACTGTCATATCCCATTTTGTTGAGGTTCACACCAAAATGGCTGGGGAATAAAATTGATGATCCTAATATTTTGATTTTAATGTTGGATCAAAGATTCCCTAGGTTTCAAATATACCATGAACTTAATAACATTATAACTAAGTGATAAATATTTATTTACTTTGGTATCAAGGATTATAAGATTAACAGATGCAATAATCAAGTACAGTAGTGACTAACTTCAACAATTAAATACTATTACTTACCTTCAACCTTGAGTACAAAAGCTGTTATTTACAAGTCCAGCGCTTTATATATTTAATATTATTATAATAAATATGTGAGTGACGTGTTATACTATTAAAATCATTATCTAAATCAAGTGTCATCTACTATACCCGGTTATTCTATTGTACTTATGCAGGAAAAGGTATTTTACATCTGAAGATTTATCATTAAAATGAGATGGCAAGCAACTACCGAGTGGTTGCTATAACGTTGCCAAGGAAGCTGTCATAAGGGGGAGTTTCGTTAACTCCAGTATCCGGAGTTCAATCTCGCAACCTGATGGTTGCTATAAACGTTGCTAGGCAAAGCGTCATTAAGGGGGAGGGCTCTTCTCTTTAAATATCCTGTTGGGCTGAAATCTCGTCTTGCCTCGTTAAAGCTACTAGCGAAACGCGCGTCGGCGGACGCCGCGCTCGCTACTCTGCAACTCCTACTGTTATTATATATATTATCACCTCTAACAATATAATTAGCAAGTCCTATTATAGTCTTAGGTACTAGCTAGCGGTGCCCACTATCTCAGCAGTTCCTAGTACTGCAGCAGACAGTTAGACTGCAGTACTGTGAGACAGGCTAGATCCCAGACCATAGGAGTCCATAATAGCATTACATCTGAATATTGAGGCACACTTTCTATTTGTAGCAATACCGTTTATCAATAAGGGCTTAATGGTTTATGAGAAGGAAATTAATCCCCGTCAGATTTAACCTATTAATAGCCCACCATTAGGGGTGCTAATCTCCAGATCATACTTAGGAGATACATATTTAGTGTCAGTATTTCAATTGGAGTTGATTGTCATACCGTTAATGCGGTTGTATGAAATTATTTATTAATTATTACACGAGAACATCAGAGTAGCTTCGCGGCTAGACAATAAAATATTGTCTATTTTAACTGATTTATGTATTTATCAATGTATGTTTCCAATTACAAATTTTAAATATTTCGCTATTAGAAGTATGTTCCAAATCTATACACAATAAAGAGTGATTTTAATATCACCAACATATCAATATAATGCAAATATATATGTTGTTTATTTCCATTCATGAGTGCCCCTTAAGGTCATTTTCTTTTCTTCTTGTTGAATAAAGTTACCCAATTATATGACCGGGTGCACCCCTCCTCAATAAATATCTCTATCATGTTGGAGTTAGGGGGAACTATATAAGTGGAGGAGGTAGTGAGTGGTACACTTGGTGCAGTCAAGTATTCTCTTTGACTGTATATATTGGATGCTTCATCCTTGGTGGCTTTGTCCTCCATTTTTTTGACTAGCACAGGTGTTTATTCAAAGTTTATAAATTAAAAATTAATAATATTAACTGGTAATAATATTCAGTTTATATTTTGATTATGGCAAATTTCAGCCTTACTGGAGAGCTCTCCAAAAGACAAGAAAAATGGCAGATAGATGGGGAACTTGATTTTATGGCTGATAACATATCTAGCCACCCCACAATGACAAAAGGTTGGACACAAGATCTTTTTGACTTAAAGACCGTTATGTTTAAACAGGTGAAAACCTTCTGGAATAAAACCATGTTTTGTAACTACACTAAACAGAACATGATACCCAGAGGTTTAAGACCTAAGCTATATCCTGCTTTTGATCTGGCTAACGAAGAGTTGAGAAAGGAGTGGGAGATTTCCCTCACAAGATGCTCTAATGAATTAATTAATATTTTAATAAGACATGACAACATTCTATTGGAAAAGTATGCACTTGAAATCTCAACATTAGGAGAGAAGTTAAAAAATTTTGAAGGACTTGAGTCCTTCCAAAAGGCCTATGAAAAATTAAAAAAAGATTTAGATTCTTTTGAAAGTATAATTATTGACAAAAAACGTAACAAATTCTCTCGTGACAAAGAGGATTACTCACAGGATAGAGTTTTTAGATGGTATACCAGAAAGCCATATAGAAAAACACCCACATATAGTACCTCAGAGGTCGACTCATCTGAGAATGAAACGTCTGATCGGCATGGCTCTAATGACACTAGGGATCCGACATCGACAAGAGATTTTTTAGAATTAGGAGCCAGACACAAAGACAGAGGAGGACAGGGTTCCACAAGATTCGGAGGGGGGGCAAGAAATCTAAGAGACAGGAAGCGAAAAGAAATGGAGGAACAGGGGAGTCAACCCTCTACGAGGAGAAATTTCAGACGAACCAGATATTAGAAGACTCCCTAAGGGTCATTAACCTTTCTAATAGAACCCTTACCCCCATTCAGGTTACGTTACTAAGTAAAGGCCTCTCTTTCTCTCCCACCCAGTTTCTGAACAGATTCGAATGGGAAAAAGACCTGGTATTATTTTCCAGGAAATTATTACTTAACAAATTTTTTAAAGTCAAACATAGGGAGGATGTTACCCCTATTCAAGATAGTACTGGAATTTCAAATCAAAATCAGATCCATCTAGATACAGAAGAAGATAAACAGGCCTTATCAATTTTGGAAGAATTGTATCAGCCATCAATGGTAAATGAGGATGTCACCATCTCCATGGAGAACCAAGACAGTATTAGGTTACCTAATATCAAACCGAGATCTACCTTCTTTCCTGATCCTTCTATCTGCCCTCAAGTAGGGATTTTTAGAGAATTAGTTTCCAAAGATCTGGACAAGCTTCTCTTTGAAACGAAACAATTTAAATCACGCAGTTGTAATTTGAATAAAGATGAAACCTTGGCACTGAGAGAGATCTCACAATGGGAAGATGTAGTGATCAAGCCCTCAGATAAAGGGGGCAATGTAGTGTTGTGGCCTAAACAACAATATCTAGATGAAGTTTATCGACAACTGAACAATAAGGATTGTTATAAAAGAATTATATTTAATCCAACAGCAAATTTTCTTATTGGGTATAATAACATTATTAATCAGGCCCATCAAAGTAATGTAATCTCCAAGTCAGACTATGAATTTCTCAAGGTTAACAACCCCAGAATTGCAACTTTATATATGTTGCCAAAAATTCATAAAAGTGAACAGTTACCCCCAGGGAGACCAATAGTGTCTGGGAATGGTAGCTTGACGGAAAAGGCTAGTAAGTTCATTGATTTCCATCTGCGAAAACATGTTATCAGCCTAGACTCTTATATCAGGGATACTAAGGATGTCCTATCCAGATTGGATAATATCAGTGTTAACGCAACTACTAAACTTGCGTCATATGATATAGAGTCTTTATATACTAACATAGCACATGAAAATGGATTATATGCTGTGGATTATTTCCTAAAGATGGAAAAAAACTCTGATCTTACGACATTCTTAATTACACTCTTAAGATTTGTATTAACAAAAAACTACTTCATATTTGAAGAAAAATTCTACCTACAAATCAGGGGGACTGCGATGGGGACTGCCTGTGCTCCCACCTATGCTAATTTATATCTAGGCTGGTGGGAGAAGGAGGTAGTTTTCAGACAGCAGAATGAAAAATTTACGGACCACATATTATTGTGGTTAAGATACATAGATGACGTGATCATCCTATGGGATGGTGAGATTGAATTATTTCAAGAGTTTACGGATTCTTTGAATGATAACGATCTTAACTTGAAATTAACATCAGACATTCAATATGTATCTATTAATTTTCTTGACCTAACTATCTCTATAACTGAGGATGGTAGACTACATACCGATATGTTTAGGAAAGCAACTGCTACAAATAGCTTATTGCATGCCTCCAGTTCTCACTTTCCATCTGTGATTTCTGGAATACCAAAAGCTGAACTTTTAAGAACAAAGAGGAATTGTTCAGATGAACAAACTTTCAAACAAAGATCAATGGAATTGAAAAGCAGATTAATTAAAAGGGGTTATAATGCTAATACTATAAAATCAGCAGAGAGTAGTGCGTCCAAATTCTCAAGAGACGCTCTGGTGCATCAGAAAAAGAACAAAGGGCCACTGGATAGCAAAGATACAAAGCTAAGAGTAATAGGAACCTTTTGCTCAGAGTGGAGAACCATCACACGAATACTACAAAAACATTGGCATGTTTTACAACTAGATGAAGATCTGAGACAAACATTGGAGGATAGAGTCTCCATAACGTGGAGACGATCAAAAAATCTAAGAGACCAATTGGTACATAGCTTTCTAACGTCGAAGAAAAGAACTTTCAGTAGTATTCCTAAAGGCTTTTTCAAGTGTGGATCTTGTAAAGCTTGCCCCAATATGCAGCAGACTAAAGAGTACAGGGATAAATTTGGCAAAACATGGAAAATTGCAAAATACCTCAATTGTAACTCGGTCAATGTTGTTTATTGTCTCTCATGTCCTTGCAATTTGATTTATATAGGAATGACGGGCAGATCCTTTAAGAAAAGGGTCTTAGAACATCTAGGTAACATAAGGAGAGCTGCCAATGATAAAGCCAATCTAAAACAGCTAACTGTGGTAGCCAAACATTTTTTAAAGTATCATAGATGTGATCCGAAGGACCTAATGGCCTTTGCTATGAAACAGGTCAGCCTAGGTCTAAGAGGGGGAGATATTAACAGTGAATTATTGCGTGAAGAAACTAAACAGATTTTCCTGATGAACAGTATGGTACCACATGGTCTGAATGATCATAGTAATTATTCAGTCTTTTTGAACTAAGTCAATTTCGATTTCTTATTTATATTACAAATCCAGGGGATATTTACAAATTATTAAATACAATGTGGCCAAGTAAACTTATATTTCCTATATCTCTTACATATGGACCAATGTTATTGATATGCAATACCTTCTCCTTACATTTTAATTATATAAAAGAATCCATCTTATTATTGTTTCACTTTGTTAGTTATAAAGGCTCACTGTTGCCTCATCAATCGGTCAGGTTATCCGACCGTCTTAAAAAAAAATTTTCACTTATTTATTTAATGGTAAAATCATATTAGCACTAAATTTATTAAGAGTGGACACGCTCTGTTTTCATTAAAATATAGTCATGCATATTTCACCTCACATGCAACTCACTCCTATATGGTATGACCTTTACTTTATTTAAATTTTCAACTGTTTTCATCCTAGAGTTTCTCTTAGGTGCACAATGTGTGACAAATGTCACATTTGCACATCTTAAATTTTCATAATTTATCATTAGTCACAATTTAATCACTTTTCTATAGTAAGAAAATATAAGAATGTATTACAGTTAATCTGTTTAAGGCTTAGTCATAAATTTTGAGTAATAAATATAAGAATAAGTTGCAGTCAATTTGTCCCAAGTTTAATTCAATCGTTTTGACTGTCATATCCCATTTTGTTGAGGTTCACACCAAAATGGCTGGGGAATAAAATTGATGATCCTAATATTTTGATTTTAATGTTGGATCAAAGATTCCCTAGGTTTCAAATATACCATGAACTTAATAACATTATAACTAAGTGATAAATATTTATTTACTTTGGTATCAAGGATTATAAGATTAACAGATGCAATAATCAAGTACAGTAGTGACTAACTTCAACAATTAAATACTATTACTTACCTTCAACCTTGAGTACAAAAGCTGTTATTTACAAGTCCAGCGCTTTATATATTTAATATTATTATAATAAATATGTGAGTGACGTGTTATACTATTAAAATCATTATCTAAATCAAGTGTCATCTACTATACCCGGTTATTCTATTGTACTTATGCAGGAAAAGGTATTTTACATCTGAAGATTTATCATTAAAATGAGATGGCAAGCAACTACCGAGTGGTTGCTATAACGTTGCCAAGGAAGCTGTCATAAGGGGGAGTTTCGTTAACTCCAGTATCCGGAGTTCAATCTCGCAACCTGATGGTTGCTATAAACGTTGCTAGGCAAAGCGTCATTAAGGGGGAGGGCTCTTCTCTTTAAATATCCTGTTGGGCTGAAATCTCGTCTTGCCTCGTTAAAGCTACTAGCGAAACGCGCGTCGGCGGACGCCGCGCTCGCTACTCTGCAACTCCTACTGTTATTATATATATTATCACCTCTAACAATATAATTAGCAAGTCCTATTATAGTCTTAGGTACTAGCTAGCGGTGCCCACTATCTCAGCAGTTCCTAGTACTGCAGCAGACAGTTAGACTGCAGTACTGTGAGACAGGCTAGATCCCAGACCATAGGAGTCCATAATAGCATTACATCTGAATATTGAGGCACACTTTCTATTTGTAGCAATACCGTTTATCAATAAGGGCTTAATGGTTTATGAGAAGGAAATTAATCCCCGTCAGATTTAACCTATTAATAGCCCACCATTAGGGGTGCTAATCTCCAGATCATACTTAGGAGATACATATTTAGTGTCAGTATTTCAATTGGAGTTGATTGTCATACCGTTAATGCGGTTGTATGAAATTATTTATTAATTATTACACGAGAACATCAGAGTAGCTTCGCGGCTAGACAATAAAATATTGTCTATTTTAACTGATTTATGTATTTATCAATGTATGTTTCCAATTACAAATTTTAAATATTTCGCTATTAGAAGTATGTTCCAAATCTATACACAATAAAGAGTGATTTTAATATCACCAACATATCAATATAATGCAAATATATATGTTGTTTATTTCCATTCATGAGTGCCCCTTAAGGTCATTTTCTTTTCTTCTTGTTGAATAAAGTTACCCAATTATATGACCGGGTGCACCCCTCCTCAATAAATATCTCTATCATGTTGGAGTTAGGGGGAACTATATAAGTGGAGGAGGTAGTGAGTGGTACACTTGGTGCAGTCAAGTATTCTCTTTGACTAGTCCATTGTTTCAGTCTAGGCAAAAGGGTTTTCTCTGTCCTACCACTGGGGGACACTGCGTTACCTTGGGGTATAGTAGGTGGGACTGGATTTAGGCACTTATAAACTTGTTTGTTCCCCTGACTCCTCCCCCACTATGCCCCTCCTCTGTAGCTGACTTCAGTTGTTGTAAGTGCCTTCTGGAGAAAGGTCACTTCTGTATAGGCTCCTGCTAATTTTAGGTTTCATGTTTTTATTTTATTCCTTTTTGCAGGTGCGGCGTGGGGATCCAGCCTAAGTCCCAGAGTGGGTGAATAGCCTGTCAGGTTTACTTCACCCGGGTCCCCGCGCAGGGTAAGAAGCAGCTTGCCTCTTACCTTCCACCATTGCCGGCAGTTTCCCCCTAGAAATGAGCAGTTGGCCCTCTTATTGTAACTGCCATAAGGGCAGCAGATCTCCGCAGCCACGGAAGTGGCTACAATATATATATATATCTTTAGTTTAAACGGCCATATAGAACGGCCAGGGCCCTTAATTCTTTGTCGGGCGGGAGTGAAGCTACAATAGCCTCTCCTCCCCCCGCAGACATGCCGGCAAGGTCCCCCGCCTCCTTCCCCCTGTGGGCAGCGAGCGGGGGGACAGAGACGCAATCGCGCTTTCGGATAAGGCGATTAGCGCAGTCATGCTCCCCGCAGCCTGGGCACATTGAATTTAGCGGAGGATGCCTTATTAAAGCCGACTGACATACTTTGTATGTGCAGTTCGGCGGCACGTGGAGGCGGCCATCTTGGGGACGGATGGAAGTCTGAACTCCCTCCCCCTTTCAGCTACTGAACACAGACGGCGCCCATGCCTGGAGGCTGTGCCAGAAAGAGACATCGGGCTGCACGCTGAAACCCCTCTGCCTCTAAAAACTGCCGGTACCCCTGTATTGTTTTTATTTTGTTTACTAAACAAAAGTTAACTTGTTCAGTCTTTTTGGATATAGACTAGGACGGTTTTTCACACTTGGTGTCTAATTCCTAGAAACTTCCTGGTATACAGCCTAGAGGAGTTTCTATGCTGCATTGAACATCTAATATATATATATATATATATATATATATATATATATATATATATATATATATATATATGGCTTGTTATCGCAACTTGTGCCTTTAATTTTCACTGTGTCTGCAGCAGAGTTCCTAAGTGTAATAGACATTTTCTGTTATGTCTGTACTAAGAATACACAGGTGCCTTATGTACTTCTGGATTATCTTTTGACCAGCCTATCCAGAATGCTCTGTATGCACACGTATGTGTGTTTGTGTGTGTGTATATATATATATATATATATATATATATATATATATATATATATATATATATATAGTATACATGTGTGTATAGGTGTATGTATCACACAATGTATTTATTTATTTAAAAGGATATATATTTATGCTGTATGCTTTACCGAGGTAAGAATCAGCATTTGCATGTTGCAATGTGTATATAATTAAGGTGCTCAAGACATGTCATTCAGATGTATTTGGTCTCGCCTATAATTCCATTGCGTTTTGGCTGGAAAAACTCCCCCAATAGGAGATTTCCGTCTGTACTGACAATATTTATGTACAAATGACGAGATTCATTTATATTCCTGATCCTTTGGTTACCATTGTCTTAGGTGTCAGAGTTCCTTGTTGGTACACCTGAGTTGCATTATGCATAGAAAATGTATATTTTAATATCACCTTTTCTACAGCTTAGCCCGGATGCTCTCTATGCAGTTTATGAGACTTAGCTTTGCGAACAAGGTGCATCCACTTCGGTGACTGCAGTTCCGCGGATGTCAAGCTGGGCTAAATCTACGGCAGCATCAATGGCCTACAAACAGGGTGTTCCCATTTCGGTGTCAGCAGTTTTGCAGAAACAGGTCTGGCCTAAATCACTGTCGCCTCGGGTGGTCGAGCTCATAAAGGTGATTTTAAAGTCCGAAATGGTACGGGAGTATACCCTTTTTCATACTTCTACACATGTTACACTGTGTTGGTTAAGCCCCTACACAGCTTATATCTGTCCGCTAAAACAGAAGCGGCATTCCGCTATTCAGGTGAAAGACCATCTGAACAGAGACGCTGTTGTTCACCATCTTCCACAGATGGGCGGGTTTTTATTTCTCACTGTTGTCACAGTCAGAATCAGGATGTAGGTCATTCCTCACCAGAGGATGTCTATTTTGATCTTGGTTTTACTAACAAGCACATTATTCCCTCTGGTTAGACACACGAGGTGAATTATTCCGGCTTAAACTTTACACAGTTTTAGGCAAAACTCCAGTCTTTATTTCATTGCAACCTAAGCCTTAGTGACACCCTATCGAGAAAATGTTTTTCCTCATATATTTCACTTGGTGTCTGCTTTGTGACAAAAACCAGGTAAATGGTAATAGACTGGCCAGATTTTCATCTTTCCTCCCTTTCCTGTCAGAGTGAATACAAGGGAAGTAATCCCGGCTGGTAACAACCCTGTGGTTTTTCAGTTCTCTTATTCTGCTATCCCTAAAACGGGAGCTGATTAAAGAGGTTTTTCCTACACAGAGCAGGAGCTGGTAAAGGGTTTTATCTAGGGGTTCTCTGACAGAAGTAGTTCTCTACCCCTTATTTACTTTAAGGGTTACTGGGGTGGTTTGTATTCACCCAGCAGAGTCATAGCTGGTAGTAATATAGCCATCCAGCTATGATAACACTAGTTTGTCACAAGCTTACAGGACTACGTTCCAATATCGGAACTCTCAATTGGCACTATTACAAACGAGTATTCAAAGGCTTCTGGCGGTGGGTGTGCTTTCTTTTATTTTTATGTCAGCGACACCAGGGCATGATGTTTACGTGTTCAATCCGTTCATCCTCTCTGTTGATCTAAGGTCAGGATACCACATTCCGGGTCAGGCCTAGCCTTACAGGGGTACTTTATAGTTTATGTACAGTGGCTGTCAGGTAAACATCCATAGGTCTGGGGGGGCATCCCCCCTAGATGGAAGTTCTTTATTACAACCAACGCTTAGCTTATAGCTAGACGTTTTCAGCCAGAATATTATACTTGCAGCCTCTCAGCAAGCAGCAGGGCTGCATTATTGAGTTCGCAGGTGGTCACTTTAGACCTTCCCAGGTCTTCGCTTATTTTACCACACCAGAAGTGTTGGCTTCTGCCTCATCTTCTAGAATGGAACATTCCGTATCTTCCTACCGAAGAACACGCTCATCTCTCCTACACAGTGCCAAAATGTTCCTGGCAGAATTTCCTTTCAGTAACATGAGTTTATGTTTTATAAAATAGGATACCAAGGTTCTAGTGAATCATTGGCTCTCCTCATCGGAACATCTCCCATGTCTCAACAGGGAGATTCTTATCAAGGAAGGCTGATTTTAGGGCTTTGGACGTGCATAGCACCCCTTTGCCTTAATTCACTAATTTACCTTTCGGGTGGTGCTTAGTCACATTTGTTTTTATTAGTGAGTCAGTTGTTCAATGCAGGCTGTTCTCTTGGATGTCACATCTCGTAGGGGATCTGGGGCGAGAGTGTGTATGGCTCTTCCTCATTTTCTTTATCAGAAACTTAGTGGCGGTTCGAGACATAATTGGTTATGACCATTAGTGCCTGCATTCCACTGACACAGAGATTGTAGTTCATCATTCTTGTGCCTCTTCTATTTGTGTAACGTTTCTCCGACGGGAGATAGTTTATGCTCTTGTTCGCACAGTTCCTATTTAGGAATTTAATGCCCATTTAGCCTCTCTAACGCTAAAGAGCGTAGGGGGGACAGGATCCAAGTGGTCTCTTGCCACTGCATCACGACCAACATTCTGTCTGTACCCCTCTGCAGGTTCCAGTGACTTTTACAGTGCACTTTCCAGGAGGGTTGCAGCTTTTTGTACGCCACAAAAGCGTCATTCAATGGCGCAGTTGTACAGAGTGGCAGCGTCTGTTTCTGCTGCATATTGTTTCTTTGTTGCATGCCTTTGCATTCACAAATGCAGGGTTTTGAACACAAAACATTGCGCACAGCCGTTCCAGAGCATTCCCGCCCTTGGACACAGCTCCCCAAGGTAACGCAGTGTCCCCCAGTGGTAGGACAGAGAAAAGAGGATTTTTACTCACCGTAAAATCAATTTCTCTTACTACACTGGGGGACACTGCGCGCCCTCCCTTGCTCTGAAAGTAGTGCTATCTTTGGTGTTGCTTTCTAAATTGCTTCTTCTCTCTTCCTGGCTTGGTTATACAAAACTGAAGTCAGCTACAGAGGAGGGGCATAGTGGGGGAGGAGTCAGGGGAACAAACAAGTTTATAAGTGCCTAACTCCAGTCCCACCTACTATACCCCAAGGTAACGCAGTGTCCCCCAGTGTAGTAAGAGAAATTGATTTTACGGTGAGTAAAAATCCTCTTATTGTCCACCAGTCCTGTATGAATGTACATCACACCAGGGGGGTCTCCTGTCTTTGTTTAGCTGTGGGTCTGTGTGTGCTAGAATAAGAAAAGCCCCACAGACAGAGCTCTATGTTTAATGGCAGAGGACTGCATTGTGTATTTAAATATAAAGGTATCTAGATCCTGTTCCTAATTAAATCAGGAGTGACTCAGCTGCTATCCCCTTTGTCTGTATGTTTACCTGGGAAAAGGTAAACACAGAAAAAGGACCAATCAGGCAGGTCCTGGAATTGCTGATGAGGTCATTTCTGGGCTTAAAAGACACCCAGAGAGGGCAGTAAATTGGCATTCCCTACAAAGTGATAGCTGAGGTCAGGCTGGCGTTGAGATATATTAAGCTCTGTCCCTGACAGGAAAGGGAAAATCGGTCCCTGGAGTACTGCGGTGCCCTGATCTACCTCTCCAGGGTTTGGGAGCTGTGTGTCTGCTGAAAACGGAGTGACAGTGACTTAAGGCCACTGCATTTGCTGGTAGTCTTAAAGGAGAGAGGCAGCAGTCCCTGAAAGTAACAAGGATACTGGTGAGGTGTTTTTATTATACCCTGTATATGCCAGACTGTAGTGTTGTGTGTTGCAAGTTATTATCTACATCTGTCTGTTGCTGATTTGTGCTGCCATTTTGTTAAATAAACGTATTTGTATTATTTCGGATATATGCCTGGGTGATTTTGAACCTTTGATAGGTACCGGGTAGGCCAGCTGTGCGGTCCAGAAGGTTACGCTGAACCCGGTATCCTCACACACTGCATAACAGCAAATGCTAAATTTATGATGTCCTGTTCCAAGGTAATAAGGACATTACCAATTACATCAACGCTTTAGATCTGATTTGTAACCTTGATCCTAAAGATAGTGGGCAGGGCTGCCATCAGAAATTGTGGGGCCCAGTACAAATGTAACAGACAGGGCCCCCCTCCTTCCTTCTCTCACCCCACATTCATTTTGAAACTGTTCTCCAGCCAACATTTGCCTCCCCCCCCCCCCATTCTCTACAGTCACCTCCCTTCCCCGGTACCATCCAACCCCTGCAGTAGTTTACTTACCTCTATGCATCTTCTTGCTGTTTCCTTTTGGCTTGATAAATTTACCCACAGGTGTCAACACAGGGGAAGGCTTAAGAACAATACCTGGTGACAAACCTGGGCTGTCTACTGAATCTGCGTGTCCACTGATGTGCTGCGGGGAGCTGGGAGTGGGAAGATGTTCCAGGAGCTGGTTTAGTTTTTCCAGGCCCCCAACCTACAAGTGGTGAAAACAGAAAGACACACCACTTGGCAACGCACCAGGGGACTATGTTATTTTAATTTATAGTTATTTTATGCCACCAACCTTACAATGAACCAAGGTATTCTCTCTCAAAGGGGAAACCTAGTCCTACTTCATGCTTTCAGTGATAAGTTTCAGTGAATTTTTGTACAAATCGAATTTCATTTAGAACAGGTCAATTCGTAGAGGAACAAAAATCCAGAAACCCTCAAGGTTTGGTATTCTGCAGAATAACAATCTATATCTTATTTTATATCTATGTATCAAACCCGTTGGATCCCACTTAACCTACCAAACACATTTTAAATAAGTGGAACCGTACATGTACTTGAACACACTTCGTGGCCTTCATTGGTCACTAAAAGCCAGCTCTTGAGAGTTAAAAAGAATTGTACATTGGATAGAGATGACAAGAGGGAATCTTTCTACCTCATGGAAAGAAAAGAAATATGACCCCATTCTATTGTCTGAAATAAAATATATAAAGTTGATAGAGTGGACAGAGGTTCATTGTGAAAAACACCGGAGGAAATGCCCAATTCTAACTATGCATTAATGGAAAACCCTTTTTTATATGTACTAGGGCCCTTATTTTGAAATTTAAACTGGCTCCATCCTTTGCAGGGGGAAAACACCTAGTAAGCCCCTTCAGTGGATGGAATGCATGTGGAAGATTCAAAATGTGTATTCATATAGATCTGACAAAGTGGATAGGATTGCCTGCCTGTACTATTTGTATAAAAGGGACTGTAAATTGTCAATCGTTTTATGTAATTTATTTATTGCAGTGCCCATGTAAAACACAATATATAGGCTAGGCGATTAGACCTCTTTGAAAGAGTATATATGAACATCAGCGCCCCATTAGGGTTACAGTTGCTACTTATGCCATATATAGGCACCTTGCGTTTGGCCACTCTGAGAAAACACAATATAGTTTGAATATACACACCTGACGTTCTTATACCTAATGGATTTAATGATAATTTTGAGTCTAATGTTTTTTTAGAGGGGTGGATGCGTGAAATATGCATTGCTTTAGTATGTTTTTAGCTATCTGTCATAATCACCTTAGTGTACAGCACTGCATAGTATGACAATAATTAAAACGCATGCAGGGTTTCTATTTAAATTGCCCTTGCAGAAATGGCCAGTTACAGTGTTCTTCATTTGACTGATGAAGGAGACTTCGAAACTCGTAGCAGGAGGATACAGCGAGGGCTAAGTTATTAAATGCCTATTTTAATGGGGTTTGTGTAAGAGCAATTTGTATCTATTTATCTTTGAAAAAGTTGTGAACACACATGACCTATTGGGGGTTTCTTCTTTGTTCAAGCGCTATGCCTCCTTTAGTCAGTGGAACATTAAAGTAAAACATCCATATTAGTACTAATCTCAATTAAATAAATTCATCTTACCAAATTATTATAATACCATGTAAATTAATACAATTCTACAAAGTTAATACTAACCTACCTTCACATCCAATTAAAATGTTTAATCCATTAATATTAATATTACAATTAATCATTGGTCTACGTTACTCTCAGCAGCCCAGGTAACTTACTTATACTGTATTTTCTTTTTTCCTAAGGTCATAAAACACACTAAAGCAAAAACATAGTAAACAATACACAGGAGCTAAAAAATAAGAACAATAATGGCAGCTATTTTGTCACGTTCATTTCACAAAAAGGAGCCTTAGACAGCAGACAAAGTGTTATAGTTCCTAGAAGCTTTATCTTCATTCTAATCTACAGAACTGTTGTGGTTCGAGTGTGGTTCAGAGTAACAGGAACCCCCCCCTGCTGATGCTGCCCCGCACCCCATTAATTATAATTACCCTGTCACGTAAACGTTTACACTTATCGGGTTATAATTGTTCAGCTTTTGCTGTGATCCAACAATTTAATTTGCTATAGAGGAAATGCCACATTCATGAAAGTTATACAAGGAGAAAAGGAATGGCCAAATATGAACAGCTTACATACAGAGAATACATCGGGTTCATATCCATTATCACGGAGAGGGAGAGAGAGAGAGAGACTTCATGGACTGAAGGACAGCGGGCAGAGCCGTGACTGTACTTTCAGCCTTAACTTCCGCAGTGGAATGCATGCGTTCAACCAACAGGAAGTTCGGTATTTAACTCCCTGTTAGTGGAACGCATATGCGTTCCACTGCGGAACTTAAGGCTAAAAGTACAGTCACGGCTCTGCCCGCTGTCCTTCAGTCCCGGCGTCTTTGCTGCTGTCTTCAGCCTGGCTGTCACAGTGACAGCCAGACTGAAGATAGGGGGCCCCCAGGTAAGAGTGTGCCGCCGGGCCCCCTGGTGAGCCCGGGCCCGGTACAATGGTACCCCCTGTACCCCCCTGATGGCGGCCCTGATAGTGGGTATATCTATTGAGGATTATAATCACATATAACAGTATATAACAAAGAGGAATATATATCTATAAGGTATATACATATTTTAAATTACAATGTATTGTGGACACACAATCCATCATATACATTTGTAATATAATAGAGTAAATAGACTCAAATGAATAAACATGATTGAAGAGAGTCTACAGTTCTTGTCTTTCATATAGGTAAATATAGTGAGACTTTGCATTTGGATGATCTAGTATTTAAATTTTGGATACATTGAATACATATAACATATATTTTTGGGTAACTTTTATTATTAAATATTATTCAATTCGAGTGTATCGTTTAACCCATGGGATGAAAGTGTTCTTAACTTGAAAATCCAATATGCTTCTCGTTTACATAAAAGTGTAAATCTATCACCTCCTCTATGTGTACTCTCGATTTGTTCTATTGCTTTTACTTTCAAGCTTGTTAATTCTCCATTCTGACAAACGCTTACATGTTGTGAAAGTGTATGTGTTTTAACTCTTTTCACTATATTCCGTCTATGTTCCAAAAAACGTACATGTAATGCTCTAATTGTGTGGCCTACATACTGCATCTACATTGTATTAAGTATACCACATAGCTAGATCTACAATCTAGACATTTCTTAATAGTAACATTTTCTTTTGACACATAAGACCCAAATTCGATAGTCCCAAAATCTGCATATCTACTTGTCATGCATCATACTCTCCCACATCTATAGTAGGCACATGGTCTTGTAGACAGCCAACTATTTGGATTTATATGGGAAGATATTTGTTGAGCTTGTGACTAATGTAAGCTCTTAATAGGAGCTTTAGTTTCTTTCTTTATATGGAAATGACTTGGGGCTAGTTTTTCCTTCAAATTTCTTGCTCTTTTGAAAATAATATTTCTTCTTCCTCTCTTGATTTGGGAGCCTATCAATTCATTCATTTGAAGGATAGATGAGTTGTGGTCTATAATGCTTCTTATATTTCCAGCATAGTTATTGTATTGGGTTACAAAAACCAGTGTTCTATCTTCTGTATCACATTTTGTTCTTGTTTTTATTTTATCTGTATGGATCAAAATAGATTCTCGGTCCATAGACTCCACTTTTATGAGGGCATTATCTAGCAGCGGCTTAGGTTAACCCTGTCATACAAAGGATGAGTGCATATTGTGCGCCTGTTCTATAAAATCTTCTAAATTCTAACAGTTCCTACGTAATCTGAGGAACTGTCCTTTTGGGATATTGTTTTACCAAGTTCCGGCATGTCCACTACAATAATGTAGATAATTGTATGCAACCTATCCTTTATGTATGTTTTTGGAATTATTTTATCATCTACAATAGATTAAGATACATCTAGAAAATGTATTTGTAGTGTATCGTGGGTACTTGTAAATTTGAGTCCAAAATCATTATTATTCAGCTGTGATACAAAGAGATCGGCAGATGTGCCATCTCCATCCCATACAAAGAATAAGTCATCTATGTATCTGACATAAAGAATCAGGCTCGATCTGAACAGCAGATACTGTGGTTGATACTGTATATAATTGACAATTATGTTGGGCTTCAGGTGCGTGGCTAATTTTTTTTAGAAAGGAGACAAGGTTATATTGAAACCACAGAACCTTAGATAGGTGATTTAAATTATGTTGATATTATGCACAAATTATTTAATAAAATGGAATCTTTATTTATGGCAGAGACAAGGCATTGGTGGGACCAAATAACCCTACAAAGGTATATTGATAGTAAGTTGATACTAAGAGGTCTGGGAATCTTTAAGTCTACATCCTTGAAAGACGATCCAGAATTTACTCGAGAGTGGAATAATATCCTTGATAATTGCTCAGTATCACTAATAAAACTTCTCATTAAATACAGACCCAACAAAATAGACTATATTCAGTCAGAAATTGATAAGGTTCAATGTCTTTTAAAATCACATGAGAATAATAAAGACTATGAGGAAGAGATTGAAAAATCAACAACAAGATTGAGGAATGTGTGAGATCATTAATTGCAACTAAAGAAAAGAAAATGTCCCGTGACCATGAGGACTATAAGAATGACAATGTAAGAACATATAATAAGCAGAAGAGAATGACGTACCACAATGCTATGGAAAGTAGTATATCGGGGATTAGGAGAACAAATAAGTATGGTCCATATTACTCGGATGATAGATATACTAGATGGGGGGAATAGAAACATTCTCAAATAATCAACACAATACTCCCAACACCTGTTACAACTCTCCCTACAGCAGAATCATAAGAGAAAACAAGATACAATAAGAAAGATTTTGAACATCCAAATAGGTTCAAAGTTCTTGGCGATTATGATCAATACAGATGGGCAGCACGGTGACTAAGTGGTTAGCACTTCTGCCTCACAGTGCTGGGGTCATTAGTTCAATTCCTGACCATGGCCTTATCTGTGTGGAGTTTGTATGTCCTCCCCGTGTTTGCATGGGTTTCCTCCGGGTACTCCGGTTTCCTCCCACACTCCAAAAACATACTAGTAGGTTAATTGGCTGCTATCAAAATTAACCCTAGTCTCTCTATCTGTGTGTGTGTGTGTGTGTGTGTGTGTTAGGGAATTTAGACTGTAAGCTCCAATGGGGCAGGGACTGATATGAATGAGTTCTCTGTACAGCGCTGCTGAATCAGTGGCGCTATATAAATAAATGGTGATGATGATGATGATGATGAATACAGAGAAAATCCTACATTATATCAATATGAGGAAGCAAGACCTAAATTGAGAAAATCCAACAATAGCAATTCTAGAGCATCTAATACTACAAATGAGGTACCCGTTGATTTTTTTAGGAAAAGGCCAACCAACCAAAATTCACACATTGAGCAGCCTGGGAAGGAATCATCAAACGGCAAAAAGAAATCGAGAGGGCGGGGTAGAGGACATAGAGGAGGGACTATTAGGTCGGTCCAAAAATGTGTAACTATTGTAAGAAAGAAAGGCATTTTTATCCTTTCCACAAAACCACTTACCTCTATCTAAACCAAACTTTTAGAGCAAGGTCTCAAATTTGCCCCAGCTACCAAACCCAATCTTTTTGACTTGGTGGATTTAAATAGATACACTAGAAATTTAAGCCGCAAGCGGTATTTTGCATATAAAGCCCTCAAAAAAGTATCAATGGATGATATACCGATCACCCTTAATTGTGAAGACACTTTACCTCTCCAAAACTTAGAATCATTACAAGAAGAATCTGGAGAGTCTCAACTTGCACTAAGCAAAGACATTTTTGATATTCAAGCCTCAGAGAATATTGCGTAATAAATCAAATTTTTATCCTTTACAATTTAAAGGTCCCTTTATAAAAAGTTTTTAGAAAAAAACAATGGAAGATTTTCGCACTCTATGTGCTAAAGCCGACAAAGAACCTCTTAAGGATAATCTGACTAAGAAAGAAAGGACTGCACTAAAGACCTTGAGGTCGGATAAAACACTAATTATTAAACCTGTCGACAAAGGCGGTGGCCTTGTACAAAATGTAGAAGACTACAAACGAGAAGTATATAGACAAATAAAAGATGTAGTCTTCTATAATGAACTAAAATCTGATCCCACTTTGCTATATCAACGTAAATTGTTGGACATCTTAGATAAAGCTTTTCTAGATAAGGTGATAACTAAAGAAATTTATGATTTTCTATATCTAAGGTATCCTGTAATACCCACCTTCTATCAATTATCAAAAATACATAAGTCCCTAGTGGCACCACCAGGACGACCTATCATATCTGGGATCGGTTCTTTGACCAGTAATTTGTCCTGTAATGTGGATACATATCTACAGAGATATGTAACTTCTTTGCGCTCTCACATCAAAGATACTACCCACTTTTTCTAACTAGTGGCGGTTATTGAATGGAAAAAATCTGACTATTTTTAATGTGTAAGTACGCTGAACCCGGTATCCTCACACACTAGAGCTTTATACTCTAATATCCCTCATGAACAAGGAATAGAGGCAGTTAGATATTTTCTTTCAACCAATGATACTATGGATTTGGCCATGACTGAATTTGTTTTACAATCTATTCAATTCATAATGAAATATAATTATTTTGTATTTGATTCACAATATTATCTATAAATTAAGGGTATGGCCATGGGAACCAGGTTCGCCCCGAGCTTTGCGAACCTGTACATGGGCCTCTTTGAGCGCCAGTACATTTGTGATCTGCCGCTTGGGTCGAGCCTGGTTCTCTATGGCCGATACATAGATGACTTATTCTTTGTATGGGACGGAGATGGCACATCTGCCGATCTCTTTGTATCACAGCTGAATAATAATGATTTTGGACTCAAATTTACAAGTACCCACGTTACACTACAAATTAATTTTCTAGATGTATCTTTATCTATTGTAGATGATAAAATAATTACAAAAACATACATAAAGGATAAGTTGCATCCAATTATCTACATTATTGTAGAGGACATGCCAGAACTTGGAAAAACAATATTCCAAAAGGACAGATTATGTAGAAACTGTTTGAATTTCTTGCGACAGGGTTATCCTAAGCCTCTGCTAGATAATGACCTAATACAAGTGGAGTCTATGGACCGAGAATCTCTTTTGATCCATACAGATAAAATAAAAACAAGAACAAAATGTGATACAGAAGATAGAACACTGGTTTTTGTAACCCAATACAATAACTATGCTGGAAATATAAGAAGCATTATAGACCACAACTCATCTATCCTTCAAATGGATGAATTGATAGGCTCCCAAATCAAGAGGGAAAGAAGAAATATTATTTTCAAAAGAGCAAGAAATTTGAAGGAAAAACTAGCCCCAAGTCATTTCCATATAAAGAAAGAAACTAAAGCTCCTATTAGGAACCTACATTAGTCACAAGCTCAACAAATATCTTCCCATATAAATCCAAATAGTTGGCTGTCTACAAGACCATGTGCCTACTATAGATGTGGGAGAGTAAGATGCATGACATGTAGATATGCAGATTTTGGTACTAGTGAATTTGGGTCTTATGTGTGTCAAAAGAAAATGTTACTATTAAGAAATGTCTAGATTGTAGATCTAGCTATGTGGTATACTTAATACAATGTAGATGCAGTATGTAGGCCACACAATTAGAGCATTACATGTACGTTTTTTGGAACATAGACGGAATATAGTGAAAAGAGTTAAAACACATACACTTTCACAACATGTAAGCGTTTGTCAGAATGGAGAATTAACAAGCTTGAAAGTAAAAGCAATAGAACAAATCGAGAGCACACATAGAGGAGGTGATAGATTTACACTTTTATGTAAACGAGAAGCATATTGGATTTTCAAGTTAAGAACACTTTCATCCCATGGGTTAAACGATACACTCGAATTGAATAATATTTAATAATAAAAGCTACCCAAAAATATATGTTATATGTATTCAATTTATCCAAAATTTAAATACCAGATCATCCAAATGCAAAGTCTCACTATATTTACCTATATGAAAGACAAGAACTGTAGACTCTCTTCAATCATGTTTATTAATTTGAGTCTATTTACTCTATTATAGTACCAATGTATATGATGGTTTGTATATCCACAATACATTGTAATTTAAAATGTGTATATACCTTATTATAAGGGCAGAGTCATGCAATTATATTAAGGTTGCATCTAATGAACGACATTCCACCATGTTAAATCTGTGAGAGGGGGGCATGGTGTTTGAGGGGCTACATTTTAAAAAGTATTAAAGCTATTAAGCTGAAATTTGGCATGCGAATGAAGAACTGTCCATAGGTGCCACATGCTAAATTTCAGAAAAAAGAATAAAAAATTACAAATTAGGAATAATCTAAAGTTCAAAATCTCGCTGTTTTTTTCAACTTTCTGTTTTGCAAAAGTCACAGTTTTTCAGTTTTTTTGGGAGAGCGTAACTCAGTGTACAGGATGTTTAAAATTTTGGGGTTTGTTTTGTAAGAAATCTATTATGGCTGAGGAGTGCATTTGAGGGTTTACAATTTTGAGAAAGTTACAGTTTTTTTTACAATTTGGTAAAATATGCCCCATTATAAAGATAGGGATTTCAGAAAAGTTCATAGTGTTGCGCATGTCAGATAGAGGCTTGTGCTGGGTGTACTATATGTGGCTTCACTTGAGAGCACAAATATGGCTGTGTTTTCCCCCGCATAACGATTTTGTTTTGTAAACTGCAGACAAATTAGACATATTTGTTGGCTGTAAATGGGGTGGTTAGTGTTTTGGGTCTGAGGGCGGCCGCGATGTATCATTTTTGGCCCTGGCAGTGCTTTCATTTCAAAGTTTAATCCCTCAGAGCGGTGCCAGAGATGGCTGTTAGGGAATCCACGTTAAACCTTCCGCCCCCTCAGTGACGTCAGATAATTTATTCACTGCGCTGAGCTGGGGGCGGGAGATTTAAAACTGCTCTGTGCTGCAGCTAAAACACTGATCATAGGGAATAGGAGCTGGATAGAGTTGTTGGTAACAGCGTAAGAAAAACACATAATATTGCCAGCTTAAGTTAAATATGGCCACATAATTATCTATAACTATGAGAAAATGATGCAAGGAAGATGCATAAAACCCCAAAAATTTCAAGTCCAAACTAGCTCCTCTATAGCATTATGACATGGTCCTGTGTTAATTCTTGACTAATGCCTATGGTCAGCCTAGCACTACTTGGGAAGTATGGCCACTATAATGTACATGATGACCCCGAGCCCCCGCACAACTCTCACTGCAATGTCCTGGGTAGGATTTACAGCAGTCTGCACTCTGGCGGCAGTAGGTATCGTAGTAATGTGATAGTCCCAGTTAAACTGACAGCGCTACAAGCATTATTCCTTCCTGAACAACACCTGACATGTCTGCATCTGGCACAGACACACTAACCACCGTAAATGGAGCAGAGCAGCAGCCACAACCCAGATCTCCAGAGCTGCATTCTGGGACATCCAGAATCAGGAGGAGACGATGAGGTAAATATGGTGACACAGGGACCTGCACGTTGGACAGTCAGCTTATGGATAGATGATATAAGAATCTCAGCTGGCCAGGGTTAAATGTGTGCCGATCATTTATATGATGTGTAGATTTGGAGTATAGGGCTAATGGTACAGATAGCAGTGCCTGTACTCCTGAGTTACAGATCTGGTCATACAAGGTCAGTGCTGTCTGACAGTCACCTCTGTACAGCTGTACAAACTACATCTCTTCTGAGAGGTTACGTATATAGCTGACAGAGTGCTCCGTACAACCCCTGTCTCCAGCCCAGCACTCCAATTGTTTTCCTAAATGACCAGCCCTGTGACTCCCACCGTCTCCTAGTTTAAAACAAAATTTGGTTTAGAAGGAATGAATATTGTATTCTGACAAGACTGTTTGTTCCTGGTTTATTAGACTGGTTAAAGACGAGGCCTTCATTTGTGTGTCTGGAAGGAATATACATGCTGTCAGTTTACTCTACAGAAACTTCTGCCACTGGGAATAGATTATTATATATTATTTATGCTGTTGGGGTGGTTATGTGAGAAGAAGGTGTTAGAGGTTTGTGGATATATAGGGATGATAGAGATTATTGAGGTCCATGCATCAGACAATAAAATGAATAAATATATACATGTATGTGAGAGTATATATTGTAAATGACATATATTACATTGCAACTGATACAATTACCCGGGCATTTTTTTTCTTTTTGTGGCGGGGGTGTGGTGGGGGGTGGGTGATCGTTGGTGGGGGGAGCAGGGTAGTTAAAAAAAATAAATAAACATACTCACGTGATCGTGGCGCCGGCGTACCTCCTCTCTGCTCCTCTCTGTCTGAATACCGGGTGTGACGTCATCATGTCACGCCCAGCATTCAGACAGTCTGAATGGAGTAGAGAGGAGCAGAGAAGACCAAGAAAGAAGAGAGAAGAAAAGGTAAGTAAAGGGAGGAAAATGGGGGACAGGACACAGAGGGGTTAAAAAATGGGGGGGCGTGGCACAAAGGGGTTAAAAAACGGGCGGCGGCAGGATGACACAGGTAAAAAACGGGGGGGGGGCATGGCACAAAGGGATTAAAAAATGAGGGTGGGCATGGCACAGAGGGGGTTAAAAAACGAGAAGGGGGCTTGGCACAGAGGGGTTAAGAACAAAAGGGGGGCAGCATGACACAGGGGTTAAAAAATGAGGGGGCATGGCACAGAGGGGTTAAAAAATGGGAAGGAGGCATGGCACGGAGGGGTTAAAAAACGAGGGGGGGCATAGCACAGATGATTATGATGAAAATGAATATGATGATGATGATGATGGTGATGATCACAATTATGAAGATGATAATGAGTATGATGATGATGAAGATGATTACATTGCTGATGATGATGATAAGTAATAAATATGATGATGATGAAGATGAATATGATGATGATGATGATGATGATCATGATGATGATATTGAAGAATTTGATGATGAAGATTATGATGATGATATTGAAGAATTTGATGATGATGAAGTAGATGATGATTATGATGATGATAATGATGACAATGATGATGAATACGATTGTGATGATGATAATGAATATGATGATGATGATTGATGATGATGCTTATTATGATGAATATGAAAGTAATGATGAAAATTATTATGACGATGATGATGTGAATGAATATAATGTTGATGACGTTCATGATGAAGATGATGATGAAAATGATGATGATTATGAATACGACGATGACAATAAATATGATGGTTATGATGAATTTGATGATGATGATGAATATTATGATGATATGATGATGACGAAGATTGTGAGGATTATTATAATGATGATGATGATGAATATAATGATGAAGATTATGAGGATTTTTATGATAATGATGATGATGATAAAGATGATGAATATGATGGAGATGATGATGATAATGATAATACATATCATGATCATGAAAATGATAATGATGATGTTGATAAAGAATTTGATGAAGATTATGATGATGTTTATGAAGATGATGATAATGATGAAGAATTTGAAGAGGATGGATGTGAATATGATGATGAATATGATGATGATGAAGATATTGATGATGACAATGAATATGATTATGATGATGACGAAAATGACAATGATGAAGAAGATGGCGATGATAATGATGACAAAGATTATGATGATGAAGATGATAGTGATGATGTTGATGAAGATGATGAAGAATTTGAAGAGGGTCAATATGAAGATGAATATGATGTTGATTGTGATGATGATAAAAAAAATAGTGATGATGATGAATATGATGATAAAGAATATTATAATGATGATGATGATGATAATTATTATGACAATGATGATGATGAAGGTGAGTATGATGATGATGATGATCATGATGAATATGATGATGAAGTTGATTATTATTACGATGAAGAATTTGATGATGATGATGATGATTAAGAATTTGATAATGATGATGATGATGTTGAAGATTATAATAATGATGATGATGATGAAGATTTTGATAATAATGTATTAATATGAAGAAGTTGATACATATGATGATAATGATGATAATGAAGAATATGATAATGATGATTATGAATGTGATGGTGATAATGAATATGATGATGATGAATATGAAAGTAATGATGACAATTATTCTAAAGAAAATTATTATAATGAATATAATGATGATGATGAATATGATGGTGATGATGATGTGAATGATAATAAATGTGATGATGATGGATATGGAGGTGATGATGTAAAAGATAATAATGATGTTAATAACGAATTTGATGATGAAAATTATGATGATAATTATGAAGATGATGGTGATGATGACAATGATGATGATGATAGTAATGATGTCAATGATGATGATGGTAATGAATATGATGGTGATGATAATGATGATCATGATGAATATGTTGATGATGATGTTGATAAAGAATTTGATGTTTATGATGATGAAGATTATGACGATGATTATGATCATTACAATGATGATAGTGATGATGATGAAGATGATGTTGATGATGAATATGATGGTAATGATGATAATGATAATGAATATAATGATTATGACAATGATGATGATTATTATGATTGTGAAAGTGATGATGATGATGAATATGATGATCATGATGAATATAAAGATGATGATAATGATGCTGAAGATAATGATAAATATTAAGATGATGATGATGATTGTGATCATTACAATGATGATGATGCATATGATAGTGATCATGACGATGATGATGATTATGATGATGGTGATGATGACAATGATTATTATGATAATAAATATGACGATGATGATGATGAACATTATAAAAATTAAGATGATGATGAACATGATGTTGATAATGATGATGAAGAATATGATGATGATTATGATAATGATGATCATTATGAATATGATGGTGATGATGATGTTAAATGCGATGATGATAAAGAAGATGATGATGATGAAGATTATGATTATAATAAATATGATGATGATGATGAATATGATTATGATGATGATGAAGAATTTAATGATAATGATGAAGATGAAGATTATGATGATAATAAATATGATGAATATGATGTTGATGATGATTAATATGATGATTATGATGATGATGATGATGATAAAGATTATGAAAATTATGATGATTATTATGATGGTGAAAGTGATGATGATGGTGAATATGATGATGATGAATATGAAGATGATGATGAATAAGATGAAGAAGTTGATGAAGATGATAATGATGCTGAAGATAATGATGATGAATATTAAGATAATGATGAATATGATGATGATAATAATGATCATTATGAATATAATGGTGATGAGGATGTTGAATGTGATGATGAATATGAAAGTAATGATGAAAATTATCATTATGAAGATGATGATAATGAAGATAATGAATAAATTGTTGATGATTTTGATGATGATGAATATGATGGTGATGATGATAATGAAAATCATGATGATGATGTTGATGATAAAAATGACAATGATAATAAATATGAGGATGAATATGATGATGATGATGATGAATATGATGAAGATTATGAGGACTGTTATGATGATGATGATGAATATGATGGAGATGATGATGGTAATGATAATAAATATCATGATGATTATGATGATGAAATGATATGTATGTTGATAAACAATTTAATGACGATGATAAAGATGATGATGATGAATAATTATTATGATAATAATGACAATGATGAAGATTATGATGATCATGATAATGATGATGATGATGAGTATGATTGTGATGATGATGAATATAATGATGATGATGATGATAAATAATATGATGATGAATTCAATGATAATTAATAAGTTGATGATGATGATGAAGACTATGATTAGAATGAAAATGATGAGGATGATGTTAATGATGAGTATGATGATGATGATGAAGACTATGATGATGAATATGATGATAATAAAGACTATGATGATGTTAATGATGAATATGATGATGATAATGAAGAATATAATGATGATGATATTGTTGATGATGAATCTGATGACAATTATAAAGAATATGACGATGATGACTATGAATATGCCAATGTTTTATATGATGATATGATGATGATTATGGTGTTGATGATGATTATGAATAAGATATTGATGATGAAAATGATGATGATGATGAATATGATGATGAATATCATGACAATAATGATAAAGATCATGATCATGATGAATATAATGATAATGACGATTAATATGATGGTGATTTTGATGATGATATTAATGGGGATGATGATGAATATGATATTTATGATGATAGTGAATATGATGAATATTATTATGATGATCTATGTATATATATATTAGGGGTGTGCACCGGCCGCTTTTGGTGTTTTGGGTTCTGATTAGCTTGAGGTTTTGGGTTTTGATTTGTTTTGCCAAAACACCCCATGAAAGGTTTTGGTTCTGATTTTGGGTTTTGATTTTTTTTTTTAAAAAAGCATAAAAAGTGCTAAAATCCATATTTCGTTTTTTTTTTTCACTCCTACACTATTATTAACCTCAATAACATTAATTTCCACTAATTTCCAGTCTATTGTGAACACCTCACACCTCACAATATTGTTTTTAGTCCAAAAGGTTGCACCGAGGTAGCTGGATGTCTAAGCAAAGCGACACAAGTCGGCGGCACAAACACGTGGCCCATCGTAGGTGGCTGTGTAGGCTTGAATGGCCTTTTTCTGCTCCTCCATCATCTGCAGCATATAGAGGGTGGAGTTCTAGCGCTTCACTACCTCTTGTTTTCGTTGATGACAGGGCATTTTCATTGTTTTTTTATTTGGCAGGAACATTGAACGTAGTTAAATATCTGATACAAAGCTTTATGGACTGCGTAGTGGAGTGGCCCCGGTACCCAATTTGGTACCGGGGCCACAATACCTCCTCCAACTAGTCTCAATTCCACTGCACAGATGGTGGATACCGGATGCACGTCTAACACCAACATAGCTGTTAAGGCCGCAGTTATCCGCTTTGCCATAGGATGACTAGTGTCGTACTTGGTGCTCATGGCAAACGACTGTTGGACGGTCAATTGTTTGGTGAAAGACGTAGCGGTCTTACGAAGATGACCGACTACCAGCAGCAACAGCAGCAGTGGCAGTAGTAGGCGTACCGCTGCAGGATTCCTCGGATGAATCCCGGATTGAAGAGGACTCAGTCTGGCTGGTGACATGGCCTGCAGGTCTAAATCTGAGATCGTGGAGGAAGTTGACGAGGAGGGTGTTGGTGGTGTGTATCCAACAGGACCAAGGGATTTAGGTGTCCCTGGACTGATGACCGTCCTAGCCACAGTTCCTGAAATAATCACTGAACTATAAAGGTTATTCAGGTGACGTATAAGGGAGGATGTCCCTAGGTGCCCAAGATCCTTACCCCTGCTTATTTGAGCTTTACATAAGCTACATATAGCCATACATTTGTTGTCCGGATTGGGATAAAAATAACTCTAGACCGAAGAGGTGGATTTTTTGGTCTTCTGACCAGGCATGACGATGGGCTTTTTCATCCCAAGGACAACAACCGATTCCTCCCCTGGTGCCTCATTTAAGATAACCACATCAGCATCCTCCTCGTCAAGTTCCTCCTCAGTGCCAGCTACATCAATATCCTCCTCCCGGTGTACAACATTCACACCTTCATTAGCCAAATCTGTAACTGGACTGTGGGTGATCCTTCCAGCATATGCAGAGGGCGTGCTGCAAATGGTGGAAGGAGCCACATCTTCCCGTACAGTGATGGGAAGGTCAGGCTTCGCAACCACCAACACCCTTGGACTCGCCTTGGGGATTTGTGATGCCATCTCTTTAGAAGGCAGAGTTGTTTGCTGTGTTGTTGATGACAGCTTAAGTCTTTTAAATTTTTTAGAAGGGGGAGGAGGACGGCTTAGATCCTTGGGTGAAGCTGAACCACTAGTCCTGAACACGGGCCAGGGCCTAAGCCGTTCCTTGCCACTCCGTGTCATAAATGGCATATTGACAAGTTTTCGTTTCTCCTCAGATGTTTTTAATTTTCTTTTTTTGGTAATTTTATTGAACTTTGGGTTTTTGGATTTTACATGCCCTCTACTAGGAGATTGGGCATCGGCCTTGGCAGACGACGTTGATGGCATGTCATGAATAGTGGCAGCAGCTTCAGCATTAGGAGGAAGTGGGTCTTGATCTTTCCCTACTTTATCCTCCAAATTTTTGTACTCCATTATATGCAGCACACGTTGTATTACAGTACTATTTTTTAAATACTGCTGGAACAGTGAACAATTTTTAATAGATTGCAGTATTAATGTTTCTGGACTGCAAGAACAGTGAACAATTTTTAATAGATTGCAGTATTAATGTTTCTGGACTGCAAGAACAGTGAACAATTTTTAATAGATTGCAGTATTAATATTTCTGGACTGCAAGAACAGTGAACAATTTTTTATAGATTGCAGTATTAATGTTTCTGGACTGCAAGAACAGTGAACAATTTTTTATAGATTGCAGTATTAATGTTTCTGGACTGCAAAAAAAAATTTTATACTTTTTATTAAAAAAAATTATATTTTTTTTAAATGATTTTTGTATAAAAATTTTTTTTTTTTTTACATTTTTTTAAGATTTTTTAATACTTTTAAATTAACTATGCACTTATCAGAACAAAGCACAGGACAAAAGCACCACTGTACTCAGCAGCACAGAGCACAGGACAAAAGCACCACTGGACTCAGCAAGGACAGAGCACTGGACTGATGCACCACTGGACTCAGCAAGGACAGAGCACTGGACACAAGGACAGAGCACCACTACCCTACACACCCTCCCTCTTCCCTGATGTCAGGCGAAATGAAGATGGCGGCCGCAAGGTGAGTATTTATGACATCCGAGTCTCGCGAAATCCGACGCGAGACTTGGATGTCATAGCCTCGGTTTGGATTAGTTTGGCGACCGGAAGTTCCCGAACAGTGCTCGGATCCCGTCTGATCCGCACTGTTAGGGTGGGCTCGGATTAGCGGAATCCGAGCCCGCTCATCCTGAATATATATATATATATATATATATATACATACATATATATTTATATATATATATATATATATATATATATATATAATATATATATATCTAATATATATAAGCCTAGTGGAGTGTTAGGCTGTGTGTGTGGGGAAAAAAAAAACCCCAAGCTGCAGCGCCACCTGCTGGGCGGAGTTATACACTGACCTACTAAATTCTTAGTGTGTGTGTGGGAAAAAAAACTCAGAAAGGGCTGAAATTTGGTATACTAAGATGTTTTTAATTTGTTAATTTAATTTGTTAATTGTTAAAAGCGTTTATAAAGATTTTAAAAAATATATATATATTTCTTGAAGGAGAAGTGACAGTTGGGAGTGGTTGGTGGTTGCCGGGGGTGACAGTTGGGAGTGGTTGGTGGTTGCCGGGGGTGACAGTTGGGAGTGGTTGGTGGTTGCCGGGGGTGACAGTTGGGAGTGGTTGGTGGTTGCCGGGGGTGACAGAGTGAGAGTAGTGTGATACTCAGGACCACTGAGAGAGACTGTGTCTGGATAGACATCTGGATAGATGTGGCGATAAAGATGAAGGATGAGGTGATGGAGAAAAATCATGAGGTGGTGACATGTGGACAAAACCACGTTAAAAAAGGGCACTTGCGTCGGCAAGCTACGCTCTTCCCCTGAGGAGGCCTGGGCTAGGCCCAAATGCATGACAAGAACCTTTTTAACACCTTAAGTAGCTTGATTTGACTAGAATGCATGAGTATCATGCACGGGTTAACTTGTGTATATATATATATATATATATATATATATATATATATTCCATAGACAAAAAACCTTACGGTTTAACATGTCCGATTAAGGTTCATTACACACCATCTAAACTGTAAGAAAACTATTGAAACTCTTCCACTCATACTCCAAAAAGCAATGAAATTACGACGATTAAGGCAGAAGCCTTAATGGACGTGTTCCTTGAGCAATACAGACATGGTATGCCATCACATCCTGCGGTTAGCTGCAGATTCAGCACTATCATGGAGTGAGATTGCTGTCACTCACAAAATGGTGGATCTGCTAATTCACAGATTTGTGTGTTCACTGGAATACACACATACAGTACTATTACATTTTCTTAGTTTAGCTTTATCATAGTTTAGGGCCTGGGTGTCTTAGAAAGAGACAGTAAAGCAACATCATAAAGACTTTTGCGTTAAGTTCCGCCGTGGAACGCATGTGCGTTTCACTGACAGAAAGTTCGGCATTTGGAACTCTCTTCAGCCCTTAAGCGGAACTTAAGGGCTGAAGGCAGGTAGCGGGCGGCTGCTGCGCCCCCTTGGCTTTGCGCCCTGGGCAACGGCACCGCCCACACCACCCTCGTTACGGCACTGATCTGGTCCATGCACAACACAGAGAGCCATCCTCTGGTCCCTGCACAACACAGAGAGCCATCCTCTGGTCCCTGCACAACACAGAGAGCCATCTTCTGACCCTGCACAACACAGAGAACCATCCTCTGGCCCCTCCACATTACATAGAGCTATCCTCTGACCTCTCCACATTAAATAAAGCCTTCCTCTGACCCATGCACAACACAGAGAGCCATCCTCTAACCCCTGCACAATACATAGAGCCATGCTCTGACCCCTGCACAAGACAAAGAGCCATCCTCTCACCATGTACAACACAGAGGTCATCCTCTGACCCCTGCACAATACAGAGAGCCATCTTCTGACCCTGCACAACACAGAGAGCCTTCTTCTGACCCCTCCACATTACATAGAGCTATCCTCTGACCTCTCCACATTACATAAAGCCTTCCTCTGACCCCTGCACAACACAGAGAGCCATCCTCTAACCCCTGCACAAGACAAAGAGCCATCCTCTGACCCTGTACAACACATAGGTCATCCTCTGACCCCTGCAGAATACATAGAGCCATCCTCTGACCCCTGCACAACACAGAGAGCCATCCTCTGACCCCTGCACAACACAGAGAGCCATCCTCTGACCCCTGCACAACACAGAGAGCCATCCTCTGACCCCTGCACAACACAGAGAGCCATCCTCTGACCCCTGCACAACACAGAGAGCCATCCTCTGACCCCTGCACAACACAGAGAGCCATCCTCTGACCCTGTACAACACAGAGGTCATCCTCTGACCCCTCCACATTACATAGAGCCTTCCTCTGACCACTGCACAACACAGAGAGCCATCCTCTGAACCCTGCACAATACATAATGCCTTCTTCTGACCCCTGCACATTACATAGAGCCATCCTCTGACCCCTGCACAGTACATAAAGCCTTCTTCAGACCCCTGCACAGCACAGAGAGCCATCCTCTGACCCCTGCACAACACAGAGAGCCATCCTCTGACCCCTGCACAACACAGAGAGCCTTCTTCTGACCCCTCCACATTACATAGAGCTATCCTCTGACCTCTCCACATTACATAAAGCCTTCATCTGACCCCTGCACAACACAGAGAGCCATCCTCTGACCATGTACAACACAGAGGTCATTCTCTGACCTGCAGAGAGCCATCCTCAATGCAGAGAGCCATCCTCTGACACCTGCACAACACAGAGAGCCATCCTCTGACCCCTGCACAACACAGAGAGCCATCCTCTGACCCCTGCACAACACAGAGAGCCATCCTCTGATCCCTGCACAACACAGAGAGCCATCCTATGACCCCTGCACAATACATAAAGCCTTCTTCTGACCCCTGCACAGCACAGAGAGCCATCCTCTGACCCCTGCACAACACAGAGAGCCATCCTCTGACCCCTGCACAACACAGAGAGCCATCCTCTGACCCCTGCACAACACAGAGAGCCATCCTCTGACCCCTGCACAACACAGAGAGCCATCCTCTGACCCCTGCACAACACAGAGAGCCATCCTCTGACCCCTGCACAACACAGAGAGCCTTCTTCTGACCCCTCCACATTACATAGAGCTATCCTCTGACCTCTCCACATTACATAAAGCCTTCCTCTGACCCCTGCACAATACAGAGAGCCATCCTTTGACCCTGCAAAACACAGAGAGCCATCCTCTGACCCTGGACAACACATAGGTCATCCTCTGACCCGTGCACAACACAGAGAGCCATCCTCTGACCCCTGCACAACACAGAGAGCCATCCTCTGACCCCTGCACAACACAGAGAGCCATCCTCTGATCCTGTACAACACAGAGAGCCATCCTCTGACCCCTGCACAATACATAAAGCCTTCTTCTGACCCCTGCACAGCACAGAGAGCCATCCTCTGACCCCTGCACAACACAGAGAGCCATCCTCTGACCCCTGCACAACACAGAGAGCCATCCTCTGATCCCTGCACAACACAGAGAGCCATCCTCTGATCCCTGCACAACACAGAGAGCCATCCTCTGATCCCTGCACAACACAGAGAGCCATCCTCTGATCCCTGCACAACACAGAGAGCCATCCTCTGACCCCTGCACAACACAGAGAGCCATCCTCTGACCCCTGCACAACACAGAGAGCCATCCTCTGACCCCTGCACAACACAGAGAGCCATCCTCTGACCCCTGCACAACACAGAGAGCCATCCTCTGATCCCTGCACAACACAGAGAGCCATCCTCTGATCCCTGCACAACACAGAGAGCCATCCTCTGACCCCTGCACAACACAGAGAGCCATCCTCTGACCCCTGCACAACACAGAGAGCCATCCTCTGACCCCTGCACAACACAGAGAGCCATCCTCTGACCCCTGCACAACACAGAGAGCCATCCTCTGATCCCTGCACAACACAGAGAGCCATCCTCTGATCCCTGCACAACACAGAGAGCCATCCTCTGATCCCTGCACAACACAGAGAGCCATCCACTGATGCCTGCACAACACAGAGAGCCATCCACTGACGCCTGCACAATACAAAGAGCCATCCTTTGACCCTGTACAACACAGAGCCATCCTCTGAGCCCTGCACAATACATAGAACCATCCTCTGACCCCTGCAGAATACATAGA